>NW_028181908.1:0-48588 GCF_056956725.1 Heliconius melpomene rosina | reverse complement strand
TAAAAAAATGTTCAACCTAACCTAATCTAAGAATAAAAATCATTTGTTAATTGAAAACTTCTCATTTAATATATATATTTTTATGAAATCTAACAAAAAGAAATCGAAATGAGAGAATAAAAATGTAAAAAATGTTCAACCTAACCTAACCTAAGAATAAAAATCTTTTGTTTATTAAAAACTTCTCATTTAATATATATATTTTTATGAAATCTAACAAAAAGAAATCGAAATGAGAGAATAAAAATGTAAAAAAATGTTCAACCTAATCTAACCTAAGAATAAAAATCTTTTGTTTATTGAAAACTTCTCATTTAATATATATATTTTTATTAAATCTAACAAAAAGAAATCGAAATGAGAGAATAAAAATGTAAAAAAATGTTCAACCTAACCTAACCTAAGAATAAAAATCTTTGTTTATTGAAAACTTCTCATTTAATATATATATTTTTATGAAATCTAACAAAAAGAAATCGAAATGAGAGAATAAAAATGTAAAAAAATGTTCAAACTAACCTAACCTAAGAATAAAAATCTTTGTTTATTGAAAACTTCTCATTTAATATATATATTTTTATGAAATCTTACAAAAAGAAATCGAAATGAGAGAATAAAAATGTAAAAAAATGTTCAACCTAACCTAACCTAAGAATAAAAATCTTTTGTTTATTGAAAACTTCTCATTTAATATATATATTTTTATGAAATCTAACAAAAAGGAATCGAAATGAAAGAATAAAAATGTAAAAAAATGTTCAACCTAACCTAACCTAAGAATAAAAATCTTTTGTTTATTGAAAACTTCTCATTTAATATATATATTTTTATGAAATCTAACAAAAAGAAATCGAAATGAGAGAATAAAAATGTAAAAAAATGTTCAACCTAACCTAACCTAAGAATATAAATCATTTGTTTATTGAAAACTTTTGAGTTTTCCCCGCTCGGATTCGGTTGAAACTGGTGTCGTGGTATACAACCCGCGGGAATGCGCGGGAAGGTGCGGGCGGTAAGTGGCGAAAACCGATTTTTTCAGTTTGCCCCGCTCGGATTCGGTTGAAACTGGTGTCGATCGTTCGGGCTCCGAGGGGCCTTCAAAATGGTATACAACCCGCGGGAATGCGCGGGAAGGTGCGGGCGGTAAGTGGCGAAAACCGATTTTTTCAGTTTTCCCCGCTCGGATTCGGTTGAAACTGGTGTCGATCGTTCAGGCTCCGAGGGGCCTTCAAGGTGGTATACAACCCGCGAAAATGCGCGGGAAGGTGCGGGCGGTAAGTGGCGAAAACCGATTTTTTCAGTTTTCCCCGCTCGGATTCAGTTGAAACTGGTGTCGATCGTTCGGGCTCCGAGAGGCCTTCAAGGTGGTATACAACCCGCGGGAATTCGCGCTCATTTAATATATATATTTTTATGAAATCTAACAAAAAGGAATCGAAATGAGAGAATAAAAATGTAAAAAAATGTTCAACCTAACCTAACCTAAGAATAAAAATCTTTTGTTTATTGAAAACTTCTCATTTAATATATATATTTTTATGAAATCTAACAAAAAGAAATCGAAATGAGAGAATAAAAATGTAAAAAAATGTTCAACCTAACCTAACCTTAGAATAAAAATCTTTTGTTTATTGAAAACTTCTCATTTAATATATATATTTTTATGAAATCTAACAAAAAGAAATCGAAATGAGAGAATAAAAATATAAAAAAATGTTCAACCTAACCTAACCTAAGAATAAAAATCTTTTGTTTATTGAAAACTTCTCATTTAATATATATATTTTTATGAAATCTAACAAAAAGAAATCGAAATGAGAGAATAAAAATGTAAAAAAATGTTCAACCTAACCTAACCTAAGAATAAAAATCTTTTGTTTATTGAAAACTTCTCATTTAATATATATATATTTATGAAATCTAACAAAAAGAAATCGAAATGAGAGAATAAAAATGTAAAAAAATGTTCAACCTAACCTAACCTAAGAATAAAAATCTTTTGTTTATTGAAAACTTCTTATTTAATATATATATTTTTATGAAATCTAACAAAAAGAAATCGAAATGAGAGAATAAAAATGTAAAAAAATGTTCAACCTAACCTAACCTAAGAATAAAAATCTTTTGTTTATTGAAAACTTCTCATTTAATATATATATTTTTATGAAATCTAACAAAAAGAAATCGAAATGAGAGAATAAAAATGTAAAAAAATGTTCAACCTAACCTAACCTAAGAATAAAAATCTTTTGTTTATTGAAAACTTCTCATTTAATATATATATTTTTATGAAATCTAACAAAAAGAAATCGAAATGAGAGAATAAAAATGTAAAAAAATGTTCAACCTAACCTAACCTAAGAATAAAAATCTTTTGTTTATTGAAAACTTCTCATTTAATATATATATTTTTATGAAATCTAACAAAAAGAAATCGAAATGAGAGAATAAAAATGTAAAAAAATGTTCAACCTAACCTAACCTAAGAATAAAAATCTTTTGTTTATTGAAAACTTCTCATTTAATATATATATTTTTATGAAATCTAACAAAAAGAAATCGAAATGAGAGAATAAAAATGTAAAAAAATGTTCAACCTAACCTAACCTAAGAATAAAAATCTTTTGTTTATTGAAAACTTCTCATTTAATATATATATTTTTATGAAATCTAACAAAACGAAATCGAAATGAGAGAATAAAAATGTAAAAAAATGTTCAACCTAACCTAACCTAAGAATAAAAATCTTTGTTTATTGAAAACTTCTCATTTAATATATATATTTTTATGAAATCTAACAAAAAGGAATCGAAATGAGAGAATAAAAATGTAAAAAAATGTTCAACCTAACCTAACCTAAGAATAAAAATCTTTGTTTATTGAAAACTTCTCATTTAATATATATATTTTTATGAAATCTAACAAAACGAAATCGAAATGAGAGAATAAAAATGTAAAAAAATGTTCAACCTAACCTAACCTTAGAATAAAAATCTTTTGTTTATTGAAAACTTCTCATTTAATATATATATTTTTATGAAATCTAACAAAAAGAAATCGAAATGAGAGATTAAAAATAAAAAAAAATGTTCAACCTAACCTAACCTAAGAATAAAAATCTTTTGTTTATTGAAAACTTCTCATTTAATATATATATTTTTATGAAATCTAACAAAAAGGAATCGAAATGAGAGAATTAAAATGTAAAAAAATGTTCAACCTAACCTAACCTAAGAATAAAAATCTTTTGTTTATTGAAAACTTCTCATTTAATATATATATTTTTATGAAATCTAACAAAAAGGAATCGAAATGAGAGAATAAAAATGTAAAAAAATGTTCAACCTAACCTAACCTAAGAATAAAAATCTTTGTTTATTGAAAACTTCTCATTTAATATATATATTTTTATGAAATCTAACAAAACGAAATCGAAATGAGAGAATAAAAATGTAAAAAAATGTTCAACCTAACCTAACCTAAGAATAAAAATCTTTTGTTTATTGAAAACTTCTCATTTAATATATATATTTTTATGAAATCTAACAAAAAGAAATCGAAATGCGAGAATAAAAATGTAAAAAAATGTTCAACCTAACCTAACCTAAGAATAAAAATCTTTTGTTTATTGAAAACTTCTCATTTAATATATATATTTTTATGAAATCTAACAAAAAGAAATCGAAATGAGAGAATAAAAATAAAAAAAAATGTTCAACCTAACCTAACCCAAGAATAAAAATCTTTTGTTTATTGAAAACTTCTCATTTAATATATATATTTTTATGAAATCTAACAAAAAGGAATCGAAATGAGAGAATAAAAATGTAAAAAAATGTTCAACCTAACCTAACCTAAAAATAAAAATCTTTGTTTATTGAAAACTTCTCATTTAATATATATATTTTTATGAAATCTAACAAAAAGAAATCGAAATGAGAGAATAAAAATGTAAAAAAATCTTCAACCTAACCTAACCTTAGAATAAAAATCTTTTGTTTATTGAAAACTTCTCATTTAATATATATATTTTTATGAAATCTAACAAAAAGAAATCGAAATGAGAGAATAAAAATGTAAAAAAATGTTCAACCTAACCTAACCTAAGAATAAAAATCTTTTGTTTATTGAAAACTTCTCATTTAATATATATATTTTTATGAAATCTAACAAAAAGAAATCGAAATGAGAGAATAAAAATGTAAAAAAATGTTTAACCTAACCTAACCTAAGAATAAAAATCTTTTGTTTATTGAAAACTTCTCATTTAATATATATATTTTTATGAAATTTAACAAAAAGAAATCGAAATGAGAGAATAAAAATGTAAAAAAATGTTCAACCTAACCTAACCTAAGAATAAAAATCTTTTGTTTATTGAAAACTTCTCATTTAATATATATATATTTATGAAATCTTACAAAAAGAAATCGAAATGAAAGAATAAAAATGTAAAAAAATGTTCAACCTAACCTAACCTAAGAATAAAAATCTTTGTTTATTGAAAACTTCTCATTTAATATATATATTTTTATGAAATCTAACAAAAAGAAATCGAAATGAGAGAATAAAAATGTAAAAAAATGTTCAACCTAACCTAACCTAAGAATAAAAATCTTTGTTTCTTGAAAACTTTTCATTTAATATATATATTTTTATGAAATCTAACAAAAAGGAATCGAAATGAGAGAATTAAAATGTAAAAAAATGTTCAACCTAACCTAACCTAAGAATAAAAATCTTTTGTTTATTGAAAACTTCTCATTTAATATATATATTTTTATGAAATCTAACAAAAAGGAATCGAAATGAGAGAATAAAAATGTAAAAAAATGTTCAACCTAACCTAACCTAAGAATAAAAATCTTTGTTTATTGAAAACTTCTCATTTAATATATATATTTTTATGAAATCTAACAAAACGAAATCGAAATGAGAGAATAAAAATGTAAAAAAATGTTCAACCTAACCTAACCTTAGAATAAAAATCTTTTGTTTATTGAAAACTTCTCATTTAATATATATATTTTTATGAAATCTAACAAAAAGAAATCGAAATGAGAGAATAAAAATAAAAAAAAATGTTCAACCTAACCTAACCCAAGAATAAAAATCTTTTGTTTATTGAAAACTTCTCATTTAATATATATATTTTTATGAAATTTAACAAAAAGAAATCGAAATGAGAGAATAAAAATGTAAAAAAATGTTCAACCTAACCTAACCTAAGAATAAAAATCTTTTGTTTATTGAAAACTTCTCATTTAATATATATATTTTTATGAAATCTAACAAAAAGGAATCGAAATGAGAGAATTAAAATGTAAAAAAATGTTCAACCTAACCTAAACTAAGAATAAAAATCTTTTGTTTATTGAAAACTTCTCATTTAATATATATATTTTTATGAAATCTAACAAAAAGGAATCGAAATGAGAGAATAAAAATGTAAAAAAATGTTCAACCTAACCTAAGAATAAAAATCTTTGTTTATTGAAAACTTCTCATTTAATATATATATTTTTATGAAATCTAACAAAACGAAATCGAAATGAGAGAATAAAAATGTAAAAAAATGTTCAACCTAACCTAACCTTAGAATAAAAATCTTTTGTTTATTGAAAACTTCTCATTTAATATATATATTTTTATGAAATCTAACAAAAAGAAATCGAAATGAGAGAATAAGATAAAAAAAAATGTTCAACCTAACCTAACCTAAGAATAAAAATCTTTGTTTATTGAAAACTTCTCATTTAATATATATATTTTTATGAAATCTAACAAAACGAAATCGAAATGAGAGAATAAAAATAAAAAAAAATGTTCAACCTAACCTAACCCAAGAATAAAAATCTTTTGTTTATTGAAAACTTCTCATTTAATATATATATTTTTATGAAATCTAACAAAAAGAAATCGAAATGAGAGAATAAAAATGTAAAAAAATGTTCAACCTAACCTAACCTTAGAATAAAAATCTTTTGTTTATTGAAAACTTCTCATTTAATATATATATTTTTATGAAATCTAAAAAAAAGAAATCGAAATGAGAGAATAAAAATGTAAAAAAATGTTCAACCTAACCTTACCTTAGAATAAAAATCTTTTGTTTATTGAAAACTTCTCATTTAATATATATATTTTTATGAAATCTAACAAAAAGAAATCGAAATGAGAGAATAAAAATGTAAAAAAATGTTCAACCTAACCTAACCTAAGAATAAAAATCTTTGTTTATTGAAAACTTCTCATTTAATATATATATTTTTATGAAATCTAACAAAAAGGAATCGAAATGAGAGAATAAAAATGTAAAAAAATGTTCAACCTAACCTAACCTAAGAATAAAAATTTTTTGTTTATTGAAAACTTCTCATTTAATATATATATTTTTATGAAATCTAACAAAAAGGAATCGAAATGAGAGAATAAAAATGTAAAAAAATGTTCAACCTAACCTAACCTAAGAATAAAAATCTTTGTTTATTGAAAACTTCTCATTTAATATATATATTTTTATGAAATCTAACAAAACGAAATCGAAATGAGAGAATAAAAATGTAAAAAAATCTTCAACCTAACCTAACCTAACCCAAGAATAAAAATCTTTTGTTTATTGAAAACTTCTCATTTAATATATATATTTTTATGAAATCTAACAAAAAGAAATCGAAATGAGAGAATAAAAATATAAAAAAATGTTCAACCTAACCTAACCTAAGAATAAAAATCTTTTGTTTATTGAAAACTTCTCATTTAATATATATATTTTTATGAAATCTAACAAAAAGAAATCGAAATGAGAGAATAAAAATGTAAAAAAATGTTCAACCTAACCTAACCTAAGAATAAAAATCTTTTGTTTATTGAAAACTTCTCATTTAATATATATATTTTTATGAAATCTAACAAAAAGAAATCGAAATGAGAGAATAAAAATGTAAAAAAATGTTCAACCTAACCTAACCTAAGAATAAAAATCTTTTGTTTATTGAAAACTTCTCATTTAATATATATATTTTTATGAAATCTAACAAAAAAGAATCGAAATGAGAGAATAAAAATGTAAAAAAATCTTCAACCTAACCTAACCTAAGAATAAAAATCTTTGTTTATTGAAAACTTCTTATTTAATATATATATTTTTATGAAATCTAACAAAAAGGAATCGAAATGAGAGAATAAAAATGTAAAAAAATGTTCAACCTAACCTAACCTAAGAATAAAAATCTTTTGTTTATTGAAAACTTCTCATTTAATATATATATTTTTATGAAATCTAACAAAAAGAAATCGAAATGAGAGAATAAAAATGTAAAAAAATGTTCAACCTATCCTAACCTTAGAATAAAAATCTTTTGTTTATTGAAAACTTCTCATTTAATATATATATTTTTATGAAATCTAACAAAAAGAAATCGAAATGAGAGAATAAAAATGTAAAAAAATGTTCAACCTAACCTAACCTAAGAATAAAAATCTTTGTTTATTGAAAACTTCTCATTTAATATATATATTTTTATGAAATCTAACAAAAAGAAATCGAAATGAGAGAATAAAAATGTAAAAAAATGTTCAACCTAACCTAACCTAAGAATAAAAATCTTTGTTTATTGAAAACTTCTCATTTAATATATATATTTTTATGAAATCTAACAAAAAGAAATCGAAATGAGAGAATAAAAATGTAAAAAAATGTTCAACCTAACCTAACCTAAGAATAAAAATCTTTTGTTTATTGAAAACTTCTCATTTAATATATATATTTTTATGAAATCTAACAAAAAGGAATCGAAATGAAAGAATAAAAATGTAAAAAAATGTTCAACCTAACCTAACCTAAGAATAAAAATCTTTGTTTATTGAAAACTTCTCATTTAATATATATATTTTTATGAAATCTAACAAAAAGAAATCGAAATGAGAGAATAAAAATGTAAAAAAATGTTCAACCTAACCTAACCTAAGAATATAAATCATTTGTTTATTGAAAACTTTTGAGTTTTCCCCGCTCGGATTCGGTTGAAACTGGTGTCGTGGTATACAACCCGCGGGAATGCGCGGGAAGGTGCGGGCGGTAAGTGGCGAAAACCGATTTTTTCAGTTTGCCCCGCTCGGATTCGGTTGAAACTGGTGTCGATCGTTCGGGCTCCGAGGGGCCTTCAAAATGGTATACAACCCGCGGGAATGCGCGGGAAGGTGCGGGCGGTAAGTGGCGAAAACCGATTTTTTCAGTTTTCCCCGCTCGGATTCGGTTGAAACTGGTGTCGATCGTTCAGGCTCCGAGGGGCCTTCAAGGTGGTATACAACCCGCGAAAATGCGCGGGAAGGTGCGGGCGGTAAGTGGCGAAAACCGATTTTTTCAGTTTTCCCCGCTCGGATTCAGTTGAAACTGGTGTCGATCGTTCGGGCTCCGAGGGTCCCTCAAGGTGGTATACAACCCGCGGGAATGCGCGGGAAGGTGCGGGCGGTAAGTGGCGAAAACCAATTTTTTCAGTTTTCCCCGCTCGGATTCGGTTGAAACTGGTGTCGATCGTTCGGGCTCCGAGGGGCCTTCAAGGTGGTATAGAACCCGCGGGAATGCGCGGGAAGGTGCGGGCGGTAAGTGGCGAAAACCGATTTTTTCAATTTTCCCCGCTCGGATTTAGTTGAAACTGGTGTCGATCGTTCGGGCTCCGAGAGGCCCTCAAGGTGGTATACAACCCGCGGGAATGCGCGGGAAGGTGCGGGCGGTAAGTTGCGAAAACCGATTTTTTCAGTTTGCCCCGCTCGGATTTGGTTGAAACTGGTGTCGATCGTTCGGGCTCCGAGGGGCCTTCAAAATGGTATACAACCCGCGGGAATGCGCGGGAAGGTGCGGGCGGTAAGTGGCGAAAACCGATTTTTTCAGTTTTCCCCGCTCGGATTCGGTTGAAACTGGTGTCGATCGTTCAGGCTCCGAGGGTCCTTCAAGGTGGTATACAACCCGCGAGAATGCGCGGGAAGGTGCGGGCGGTAAGAGGCGAAAACCGATTTTTTCAATTTTCCCCGCTCGGATTCAGTTGAAACTGGTGTCGATCGTTCGGGCTCCGAGAGGCCCTCAAGGTGGTATACAACCCGCGGGAATGCGCGGGAAGGTGCGGGCGGTAAGTGGCGAAAACCGATTTTTTCAGTTTTCCCCGCTCAGATTCGGTTGAAACTGGTGTCGATCGTTCGGGCTCCGAGAGACCTTTAAGATGCTATACAACCCGCGTGAATGCGCGGGAAGGTGCGGGCGGTAAGTGGCGAAAACCGATTTTTTCAGTTTTCCCCGCTCGGATTCGGTTGAAACTGGTGTCGATCGTTCAGGCTCCGAGGGGCCTTCAAGGTGGTATACAACCCGCGAAAATGCGCGGGAAGGTGCGGGCGGTAAGTGGCGAAAACCGATTTTTTCAGTTTTCCCCGCTCGGATTCAGTTGAAACTGGTGTCGATCGTTCGGGCTCCGAGGGTCCCTCAAGGTGGTATACAACCCGCGGGAATGCGCGGGAAGGTGCGGGCGGTAAGTGGCGAAAACCAATTTTTTCAGTTTTCCCCGCTCGGATTCGGTTGAAACTGGTGTCGATCGTTCGGGCTCCGAGGGGCCTTCAAGGTGGTATAGAACCCGCGGGAATGCGCGGGAAGGTGCGGGCGGTAAGTGGCGAAAACCGATTTTTTCAATTTTCCCCGCTCGGATTTAGTTGAAACTGGTGTCGATCGTTCGGGCTCCGAGAGGCCCTCAAGGTGGTATACAACCCGCGGGAATGCGCGGGAAGGTGCGGGCGGTAAGTGGCGAAAACCGATTTTTTCAGTTTGCCCCGCTCGGATTTGGTTGAAACTGGTGTCGATCGTTCGGGCTCCGAGGGGCCTTCAAAATGGTATACAACCCGCGGGAATGCGCGGGAAGGTGCGGGCGGTAAGTGGCGAAAACCGATTTTTTCAGTTTTCCCCGCTCGGATTCGGTTGAAACTGGTGTCGATCGTTCAGGCTCCGAGGGTCCTTCAAGGTGGTATACAACCCGCGAGAATGCGCGGGAAGGTGCGGGCGGTAAGAGGCGAAAACCGATTTTTTCAATTTTCCCCGCTCGGATTCAGTTGAAACTGATGTCGATCGTTCGGGCTCCGAGAGGCCCTCAAGGTGGTATACAACCCGCGGGAATGCGCGGGAAGGTGCGGGCGGTAAGTGGCGAAAACCGATTTTTTCAGTTTTCCCCGCTCAGATTCGGTTGAAACTGGTGTCGATCGTTCGGGCTCCGAGAGGCCTTTAAGATGCTATACAACCCGCGTGAATGCGCGGGAAGGTGCGGGCGGTAAGTGGCGAAAACCGATTTTTTCAGTTTTCCCTGCTCGGATTCAGTTGAAACTGGTGTTGATCGTTCGGGCTCCGAGGGGCCTTCAAGGTGGTATACAAACCGCGGGAATGCGCGGGAAGGTGCGTACGGTAAGTAACAAAAACCGATTTTTTCAGTTTTCCCCGCTCGGATTCAGTTGAAACTGGTGTCGATCGTTCGGGCTCCGAGGGGCCTTCAAGGTGGTATACAACCCGCGGGAATTCGCGCTCATTTAATATATATATTTTTATGAAATCTAACAAAAAGGAATCGAAATAAGAGAATAAAAATGTAAAAGAATGTTCAACCTAACCTAACCTAAGAATAAAAATCTTTTGTTTATTGAAAACTTCTCATTTAATATATATATTTTTATGAAATCTAACAAAAAGAAATCGAAATGAGAGAATAAAAATGTAAAAAAATGTTCAACCTAACCTAACCTAAGAATAAAAATCTTTTGTTTATTGAAAACTTCTCATTTAATATATATATTTTTATGAAATCTAACAAAAAGAAATCGAAATAAGAGAATAAAAATGTAAAAAAATGTTCAACCTAACCTAACCTAAGAATAAAAATCTTTTGTTTATTGAAAACTTCTCATTTAATATATATATTTTTATGAAATCTAACAAAAAGGAATCGAATTGAGAAAATAAAAATGTAAAAAAATCTTCAACCTAACCTAACCTAAGAATAAAAATCTTTGTTTATTGAAAACTTCTCATTTAATATATATATTTTTATGAAATCTAACAAAAAGAAATCGAAATGAGAGAATAAAAATGTAAAAAAATGTTCAACCTAACCTAACCTAAGAATAAAGCTGCGAAGACGCCCTATATACCCTCACCCAGCACATAAAATCGAAGCTACACGAGAAGAAGATCGTGGCCGTAGTGTCACTTGATATAGAGGGCGCTTTCGACAGCGCCTGGTGGCCTGCGATTAGGACGCGGCTGGTCGAGGAGGAGTGCCCCGAGGGACTCCGTAGGCTAATAAACAGCTACTTGGAAGACCGACGGGTACGGGTGAGGTACGCAGGCAGGGAACACTGTAAAGCCACAAGCAAGGGTTGCGTGCAGGGCTCCATCGGTGGGCCCATCCTATTGAACCTGCTGCTGGATACTCTGCTAAGACAGCTAAAAGAGAGAGGAGTGTACCTACAAGCATTCGCTGATGATGTTGTTTTGGTGTTCCACGGGGTTACCGCATCTGAAATTGAAAGACAGGCGAATGCCGCTCTCGACCATGCTCAGAGGTGGGGTGACGTACACAAGCTTAAATTCGCAGCAACCAAAACTAACGCTTTGATTGTTACGAATAGGCGGAAATACGACACACCACGGCTGAGCATGGGCGGAACGGATATCGCACGGAAAAAAGAAATCAAGATATTGGGATTAATCATAGACGAGAAACTTACCTTCAACTCGCACGTAGATAGCATCAGCAAAAAAGTCGTCAGCATCTATAAGCAGCTCATTAGGGCCGCTGGAACGAGCTGGGGGCTACACCCTGAAATAATTCGCCAGATTTACACAGCAGTAATAGAGCCAATAGTTCTATATGCGGCCAGCGCGTGGGAGCCGGCAGTTCGGAAACTCGGGGTCCAAAAAAGGCTGAATTTTATCCAGCGCAGCTTTGCCCAGAAAATTTGCAAGGCCTATCGCACTGTATCCCTGAATGCCTCCCTGGTGCTTGCTGGATTGCTGCCACTCGATCTCAGGGTGCAAGAGGCAGCGGCCCTCTATGAGATCAAGAGGGGGAGATCCGAAGCTTGGCTTGGGGACAGGCAGATCGAGCGGAGAGTTGGGCCCTTCGGATTGCAGCACCCAGCAGAGAGAACAGCCCTCAAATTCCTCAGCCTGGAGGACCGAGAGCAGGTGGATAGGCACAACTGCCAAGCAGTGCGAATGTTTACAGACAGGAGTAAGTTTGAAGAGCGAGTTGGGGCGGCCATATCCGTATGGAATGGCGACGCGGAAACCAGGGCCTTCAAACTGAAACTTGCTTCGCACTGCTCGGTCTACCAGGCTGAGCTTCTGGCGCTGTGCAGGGCCACCGCCCTAATGCTGGAAAATCCGGCCAGCTCCTTTGGCCTATACACCGACTCGAGATCATCACTCGAGTCGGTGATAGGCCAAAGGTCCCTCCACCCACTAGTAGTGCAAATTAGGGACAACCTGAGGCGTTGTCGCACCCAAAATAAGCACGTGTGCTTGTTTTGGGTGAAGGCACACGCAGGACTGGAGGGGAACGAGCGCGCGGACGAGCTGGCCAAGCTAGCGACCAAACTGAAGAAAAGGCCAGACTACGACGCGTGTCCGATCTCATTCGCCAAACGACTTCTTCGTCAGAAGTCGATTGGCGAATGGAATCGGAGATACCAGTCTGGCCAAACGGCCTCGGGTACAAAAATGTTCTTCCCAGATGTGGCTGGCGCTTACGGGACCACCAGGTGCCTCAAGATAGATACGGTACTGACTCAAATATTGACCGGCCACGGTGGGTTCTCCTAGTACTTACATAGATTTAAGTGCAAGGAGAGCCCATCGTGCATCTGTGAGCCGGGCACCGCAGAGAGCGTGACTCACATTCTATGCGAGTGTCCGGTCTACAGTAATGAGAGGGCCCAACTCGAGATCCGGACCGGGAAAAGAGTAGCAGCCGAAAACTTAAAAACATTGATAAGGGACAAAGAGACCCATGAGGCATTCGTGGGTTTCTGTAAGAGCGTGGGCAGCAAAGTAATAAAAAGGAACAAATAAATTAAAAGTCAGAAAATCTTAAAGCTAAATTCATTATTGGCCTAGTGCCACTTTTTCAAAATTTAAACCAGTTCAATATATATAATTGCAAAATAAAGTCTCTGATTAAGTCAGAGGGACGAGAAAAAAAAAAAAAAACCTAAGAATAAAAATCTTTTGTTGATTGAAAACTTCTCATTTAATATATATATTTTTATGAAATCTAACAAAAAGAAATCGAAATGAGAGAATAAAAATGTAAAAAAATGTTCAACCTAACCTAACCTAAGAATAAAAATCTTTTGTTTATTGAAAACTTCTCATTTAATATATATATTTTTATGAAATCTAACAAAAAGGAATCGAAATGAGAGAATAAAAATGTAAAAAAATCTTCAACCTAACCTAACCTAAGAATAAAAATCTTTGTTTATTGAAAACTTCTCATTTAATATATATATTTTTATGAAATCTAACAAAAAGAAATCGAAATGAGAGAATAAAAATGTAAAAAAATGTTCAACCTAACCTAACCTAAGAATAAAAATCATTTGTTTATTGAAAACTTTTCAGTTTTCCCCGCTCGGATTCGGTTGAAACTGGTGTCGTGGTATACAACCCGCGGGAATGCGCGGGAAGGTGCGGGCGGTAAGTGGCGAAAACCGATTTTTTCAGTTTGCCCCGCTCGGATTCGGTTGAAACTGGTGTCGATCGTTCGGGCTCCGAGAGGCCCTCAAGGTGGTATACAACCCGCGGGAATGCGCGGGAAGGTGCGGGCGGTAAGTGGCGAAAACCGATTTTTTCAGTTTTCCCCGCTCGGATTCGGTTGAAACTGGTGTCGATCGTTCGGGCTCCGAGGGTCCCTCAAGGTGGTATACAACCCGCGGGAATGCGCGGGAAGGTGCGGGCGGTAAGTGGCGAAAACCAATTTTTTCAGTTTTCCCCGCTCGGATTCGGTTGAAACTGGTGTCGATCGTTCGGGCTCCGAGGGGCCTTCAAGGTGGTATACAACCCGCGGGAATGCGCGGGAAGGTGCGGGCGGTAAGTTGCGAAAACCGATTTTTTCAATTTTCCCCGCTCGGATTCAGTTGAAACTGGTGTCGATCGTTCGGGCTCCGAGAGGCCCTCAAGGTGGTATACAACCCGCGGGAATGCGCGGGAAGGTGCGGGCGGTAAGTGGCGAAAACCGATTTTATCAGTTTTCCCTGCTCGGATTCAGTTGAAACTGGTGTTGATCGTTCGGGCTCCGAGGGGCCTTCAAGGTGGTATACAAACCGCGGGAATGCGCGGGAAGGTGCGGATGGTAAGTAACAAAAACCGATTTTTTCAGTTTTCCCCGCTCGGATTCAGTTGAAACTGGTGTCGATCGTTCGGGCTCCGAGGGGCCTTCAAGGTGGTATACAAACCGCTGGAAATCGCACTCATTTAATATATATATTTTTATGAAATCTAACAAAAAGGAATCGAAATAAGAGAATAAAAATGTAAAAAAATGTTCAACCTAACCTAACCTAAGAATAAAAATCTTTGTTTATTGAAAACTTCTCATTTAATATATATATTTTTATGAAATCTAACAAAAAGAAATCGAAATGAGAGAATAAAAATGTAAAAAAATGTTCAACCTAACCTAACCTAAGAATAAAAATCTTTTGTTTATTGAAAACTTTTCAGTTTTCCCCGCTCGGATTCGGTTGAAACTGGTGTCGTGGTATACAACCCGCGGGAATGCGCGGGAAGGTGCGGGCGGTAAGTGGCGAAAACCGATTTTTTCAGTTTGCCCCGCTCGGATTCGGTTGAAACTGGTGTCGATGGTTCGGGCTCCGAGGGGCCTTCAAAATGGTATACAACCCGCGGGAATGCGCGGGAAGATGCGGGCGGTAAGTGGCGAAAACCGATTTTTTCAGTTTTCCCCGCTCGGATTCGGTTGAAACTGGTGTCGATCGTTCAGGCTCCGAGGGGCCTTCAAGGTGGTATACAACCCGCGAGAATGCGCGGGAAGGTGCGGGCGGTAAGTGGCGAAAACCGATTTTTTCAGTTTTCCCCGCTCGGATTCAGTTGAAACTGGTGTCGATCGTTCGGGCTCCGAGGGTCCCTCAAGGTGGTATACAACCCGCGGGAATGCGCGGGAAGGTGCGGGCGGTAAGTGGCGAAAACCAATTTTTTCAGTTTTCCCCGCTCGGATTCAGTTGAAACTGGTGTCGATCGTTCGGGCTCCGAGGGGCCTTCAAGGTGGTATACAACCCGCGGGAATGCGCGGGAAGATGCGGGCGGTAAGTGGCGAAAACCGATTTTTTCAGTTTGCCCCGCTCGGATTCGGTTGAAACTGGTGTCGATCGTTCGGGCTCCGAGGGGCCTTCAAAATGGTATACAACCCGCGGGAATGCGCGAGAAGGTGCGGGCGGTAAGTGGCGAAAACCGATTTTTTCAGTTTTCCCCGCTCGGATTCGGTTGAAACTGGTGTCGATCGTTCAGGCTCCGAAGGGCCTTCAAGGTGGTATACAACCCGCGAGAATGCGCGGGAAGGTGCGGGCGGTAAGTGGCGAAAACCAATTTTTTCAGTTTTCCCCGCTCGGATTCGGTTGAAACTGGTGTCGATCGTTCGGGCTCCGAGGGGCCTTCAAGGTGGTATACAACCCGCGGGAATGCGCGGGAAGGTGCGGGCGGTAAGTGGCGAAAACCGATTTTTTCAATTTTCCCCGCTCGGATTCAGTTGAAACTGGTGTCGATCGTTCGGGCTCCGAGAGGCCCTCAAGGTGGTATACAACCCGCGGGAATGCGCGGGAAGGTGCGGGCGGTAAGTGGCGAAAACCGATTTTTTCAGTTTTCCCCGCTCAGATTCGGTTGAAACTGGTGTCGATCGTTCGGGCTCCGAGGGTCCCTCAAGGTGGTATACAACCCGCGGGAATGTGCGGGAAGGTGCGGGCGGTAAGTGGCGAAAACCAATTTTTTCAGTTTTCCCCGCTCGGATTCGGTTGAAACTGGTGTCGATCGTTCGGGCTCCGAGGGGCCTTCAAGGTGGTATACAACCCGCGGGAATGCGCGGGAAGGTGCGGGCGGTAAGTGGCGAAAACCGATTTTTTCAATTTTCCCCGCTCGGATTCAGTTGAAACTGGTGTCGATCGTTCGGGCTCCGAGAGGCCCTCAAGGTGGTATACAACCCGCGGGAATGCGCGGGAAGGTGCGGGCGGTAAGTGGCGAAAACCGATTTTTTCAGTTTTCCCCGCTCAGATTCGGTTGAAACTGGTGTCGATCGTTCGGGCTCCGAGGGGCCTTCAAGGTGGTATACAACCCGCGGGAATTCGCGCTCATTTAATATATATATTTTTATGAAATCTAACAAAAAGGAATCGAAATAAGAGAATAAAAATGTAAAAAAATGTTCAACCTAACCTAACCTAAGAATAAAAATCTTTTGTTTATTGAAAACTTCTCATTTAATATATATATTTTTATGAAATCTAACAAAAAGAAATCGAAATGAGAGAATAAAAATGTAAAAAAATGTTCAACCTAACCTAACCTAAGAATAAAAATCTTTTGTTTATTGAAAACTTCTCATTTAATATATATATTTTTATGAAATCTAACAAAAAAGAATCGAAATGAGAGAATAAAAATGTAAAAAAATCTTCAACCTAACCTAACCTAAGAATAAAAATCTTTGTTTATTGAAAACTTCTCATTTAATATATATATTTTTATGAAATCTAACAAAAAGAAATCGAAATGAGAGAATAAAAATGTACAAAAATGTTCAACCTTTTTTTTTTTTTTTTTTTTTTTTTTTTTTTTTTAACGTGAGGAAATCCTTTTACGGATACCGGCCCGAGTGGGGACTCGAGCGGGTTATGTGGGACTCGCGGACTTGGCAGATGTAGGCCGTCCGCATACCCACTAAAACCTCACGGTGCTCCTCCTCGACCGCCACTGGCCGCGAGACGCGGGGACTAGAATCGTCCACGAAACGCGGCGGCGGGAGCCTGCTAGGCACGTCGCGGAGTCAAGGGTGTGTGGGCACCCTCGACGGCCTGCTCTGAGTAGCGCGCGGGAGCAACCTGCGCGCGCCTACTCGGGCCAGGTTGGTAGGCGGCCAGCTTCCCCAAGCTGACCGCCCTCTGGCACATTAGGGCGGAAGGCGGCGATCGTAAGCCGCCTTCCGGCGACCCGGTCTCTTACGGCGGATGGCGACTTCGGCAAAAGCCTCCCTCGCCCGTTCCGCCGACTCCTTCTCGAGCACCACTGCCTCGCAGAAGGATGAGACCGCATCCCACGACGTCTCGCTACCGGCCATGGCCTTGACCACGGCCGGCAGGGAAAGGTCGTCCCCTATGACGTCGCGCAAAGCGCGACGTTGAGACGCCCAGGCTGAGCACACCTCCAACGTGTGCTGGGCCGTCTCATCGAGGCAGTCGCCACAGTGGTGGCAGCGAGCGTCGGGCTCCCTCCCAGCGATCCGACACAGGTAACTCCCGAAGCAGCCATGCCCCGTGAGCACCTGTGTCGTGCGGAAGGTTAGGACGCCGTGACGCCGCGCTAACCACTGGCGGAACACTGGACGAACAGCCTCGATCGTCCTCAGGCCGGCAGATGGATTTGCCAGCCGAGTTTCCCACATCTCAATTGCGGCTACCCGCACCTCCTCTGCGCGTGCTTGGCCTGCCGGTTCCCCGGACGCCAGGCCCCGACGCCGGCAATAGACCGACGCCAGAGAAAGGGCATCCAGGTCCCACGGCATGACTCCGGCCAGCACGCACGCCACCTCACCGGAGATGGTCCGGTACCCCCGTATCGCCCGGATGGCCATCACCCTCTGCGCACGTCGCAGCAGAGTGATGTTGTGCCGATCCAGGGCGTCCGCCCATACGGGAGCACCGTAGAGCGCCATCGACCTGACCACTCCGGTGTACAGCCGACGGCTAGAGGCGCTCGGCCCACCAACATTGGGCAAAAGGCGCGCCAGTGCCGCCGCTGTCTTCAACAGTTTCGGGGCCAAGGATGTAAAATGGCCCCGAAAACTCCACCGACCATCCAGAACAAGTCCGAGGTACTTCATGCTCCGGGCAACGTCAATCTTGACGCCACCGACGACGATGTGGGCATCTGCCGGTGGGCCCTTTCGAGGAGCATGGAAGTAGATTGCCTCGGACTTGTTGAGGGAGACCTCTAAGCCCAGCCGCTTTATGCGGCCGACGACCTCCGCCACTCCAGCCGTCGCGAGGACCGCCGCCTCCCGATAGGTCCTCTGCTGCGCCAAGACCAGCGTGTCATCGGCGTAACAGAGGACCTTTATCCCCCTCAGGGTGCCGCCCCGCAGCACCCAGTCGTACCCGATGTTCCAGAGGATCGGACCCAGCACCGATCCTTGTGGAACACCGGCCGACACCACAAACTCCTCCCAACCTCCTCCAGGAGCCGGAAAGGTCACAGACCTCCCGGACAGGTAAGCCCCGATGACGCGGCGCAGGTATGGAGGCACACGATGGTATAACAGTGCCTCCTTAATGCAGGGCCAGGGCAGGGAGTTGAAAGCGTTGGCGATGTCTAAAGACACCGCCAAGACTCCATCGCCCCGGGCCACCGCATCCTGCGCATAGGACTTAACCTCCAGTATGGCATCCACCGTCGAGCGCCCCCTGCGGAAGCCAAACTGGTGGTCCGAGAGGTCCGGACCTGTCCCCTCCAAATGGTGTTGTAGCCTCCTGGCTACAACACGCTCGAAGAGCTTGGCGATCTCGCTCAAGAGCACGATGGGCCTGTAGGCGGAGGCTGAATCCGCCGGGCGACCCTCCTTCTTGATGAGGACTAACCTGCCTGTCTTCCACCGCTGTGGAATTATGGCTTGAGCCAGACAGGCAGTGAATAGTCCTCGCACTCTGGGCCCTAAGGTGTTGAGGGCCAGAGTTAGCGCCCGGCCGGGAATGCCATCCAAGCCCGGGGCGGTGCTCTTGAGCCGAGACCGGCGTACAGCTTCTTCGAGCTCCTCCTCCTCCACCTGTGGTGTGACGCTGTCCTCGTCGTCCTCCTCTTCCTCCTCACGCGCTGCAGGGCGGGCCATACTGGGTGGTGCAAAACTGGCCCGCTGCGGGAATAGCGACGACAGAACCCCTCGGAGAATGTCCGGTTGGAGTGTCTGCGTCAGTGGTGGTGCCCAAGCCCGTAACCTACCGAGCACCATTCGGTAAGGTGTGCCGTACGGGTCTTGGTCTATCCCCGCGATCAACCGGTCGTGCGACTCGCCTTTTACACGACCGATCTCCTCCTGCAGCTGCGTTCTCGCCTCGACATAGACGCGGTACAGTCGGTCTTCCTCCTCCTGCACCTTCTGTACCCGTCTGCGATAGTGGCTGTACTGGCGTCTCGCCGCAACGCAGGTGTTACGCAGTTGCGCGATCTCCCACGACCACCAGTACACTTGCCGCCGTTGAGGGCGGCGCCCGGAACGGGGCATTGACGCGTCACAGATACGCGTCAGCGCCCCCTGCGCCCAGGATGCGGCGTCTTCTGCAGACGCCAAGCTCTGGGGCAGCCAGGATTCCACTATCGCGGCCTCCTCCAACAACTCCCTGTCGAGGCGACCCAGTTGCCACCGCGGTCCGTACTCTCGCGAGTTTGGACTGGGGGCTGGTTGCACCGCTGAATGTGTGGAGATCTCGTACAAGATGTAGAGGTGATCCGAGAGAGTCTCCACATCATCCAGCACTCGCCAGCCCCGAACACGACACGCTAGGGCCGGGCTCGCGAACGAAACGTCCACGACGGATCCGCCCAGCCTTCGCACACACGTGTTTTTGGTCCCTCGGTTGAGCACAGACAAACCGGTGGCAACAACCCACTCCGACAGCGTCACACCACGCACATCCGTCGTTGCGGAGCCCCACACGCTGGACTTCGCGTTGAGATCGCCGGCCACCAACACCTCCGCCGGACGAAATCGCTCTACCATTTCCCCCAATCGTATAAGGAACTCTTCGAACTCCGCAAGAGTTCGATTGGGGGAAAAGTAGACCCCTACGACAACTAGGCCGCCGAAAAGTGCTGCGACGCATCCCGCACCCTTCTCTACTCGTGAGAAGGGCGGAGAGCCCGCTGCGACCTGGGTGATAATAGTCACCACCCCGGTGTTGTCGGCTACCCAGTTATCTCTGTCGGGAACGCTGTAGGGCTCCGAAACAACCGCCACCTGGATAGACCACTGCGCCAGGCTTTGGACCAATAAGTCCTGGGCCCGGGCACAGTGGTTTATGTTCGCCTGCAGCACACGGAGAGCCATTATTGGTCTTCCATGTGCTGCGCCTCCTCTCGCAAAACTGGGGCGTCTGGCTTGCCCACTGGTGGCCCATTTCCTCCCTTCCTGCCGCTCCTCCTCTTCCTCGAGGAGCTGGCTTTCGCGCATGCAGCGCTTCCCACTGTATGGTCTGCGGGCTGTTCTGCCGCCTCGCAGACCGGGCAGTGAGGTGCCGCCGAGCACTGGTGTTGTTTGTGCCCGGCTTGGCCGCACCTGAAGCACTGCTGGCTCCTATCTTGTGCACTGCTGCACTTCGCCGCCACGTGGCCAATTTCGTGGCAGTGAAAGCAGCGCAGGGCTCGCTGTTGCAGTAGCTGCACACGCGCCGAGACGAAGCCCACTAGGAGCCGCGATCCGCTGACTTTCTTCGCTGCCATAACAGGGCAGCGAACCCATGCTGTGCCGAGGCCATTTTGGTCCTGTCGGATCTCTCCTACTTTGACCAGACCAGCATCACAGCCGCCAACTCGGCTTATGGCCTGCACCACCTCCTCCGAAGTGGCAGAGTCATCCAGGCCACTGACCCGCAACTCTGCGCACTTCACTGGTCTTGCGACCAAAACTTCGCTGGAGTCGAGCACCCCGCGCAGCCGCTGAGCTAGGGCATCCGCCTTTTCGCTACTATTGGCACCAGGTAGCTCCAGAACCCTGGCACCAGTAGAGGCGACCCTAAGTCGCAGGTCCGCTATCCCCAAATCCTCCAACTTGACCGCCTGCTTGACCTGCGACAGCACATCCTTGTACGTCATTTCCTTGTTGACGGCTGCCGGCTGCAAAGTCAGCGTCACCGCCGCCGATCGCGGGGGGCGCAACTTGGGCTGCTTGGCAGACTTCTTTGCCTTCGTCTGCTTTTCACTCGGTGCTACAGCCGCCTTCTTCTTGCCCTTGCGCACCACCACGCTCCAGCCCTCATTCAAATCGGCAGGAGTAGGGGGCAGCGGCCGAGGCTCCACCAACGCCGCCTTCTTTCCCGCCGTTTTGCCTTTCTTTGGGCCCTGCTTCTGCTTCGGGCCCGGATTGGCAGGTGCGACTAGGGTCGTCACAGCAGGCTCAGCCACCACTGCTGAGACGGCCGCCTGTCGCCTTCTGTCCGCCGCTAAAGGAGGACGAACTGGCTTTGCCGGTAGGAGCCTGTCCTCCAGCGCCGCCAGCCGCGTATTAAGCAATGTGCCCACCTGCACCATTACTGTACGCGCCACGTCGTCCTCCTTCTTCTTCTCCTCGGGGCCCTGTCGCTGGGTCCTAGAGCGCTCCAGTTCAGCTCGCATTAAGGACATCTCCTTGCGCAACTCAGACAGTTCTTGGGTCAGTCGGATGTTTGCTGCCCGTAACTGCGTCACCTCCTCGTTAGCTGTCCTGCTAGCCAACATCCCCACAGCCGTGTTAATTGCGCCGGCGGCCTCCTTAAGGGCTTTTGTAAAGGTGCCCTTAAGGTTGCCGGATCTGCTGGCGACTTTATTAATTATGGCAATGCTGTCAGAGACCTGGTGCTGCAGATCATGCACCAAAGGGCCATCCACCCTAGGTCCCGCAAAGTCGGACAAATCTGAGAGCCTGGAGCTTGCCCTAGACTGCACCGACTCCGCCATCCCTACGACCTCTTCCTCCGCTTGGAGACGAAGCTCCTCTCGTCTAGCCGTGGATAACTTGGCCTTCGGCTTCTCTCTTTCCTCTCCACTTTCCGAAGAGCCGGAGCGGGTCTTCTTGCTCCTTGGCCTCTTCCGATATTTGCGGTCTCTCCGCATCTCCTCAGTTTGTGGCTCTATAGAGACACAACTGTCCGCCTCCGACTCAGTGGCCGCCCAGAAACGGCCACGTGAGGATGTTGAGTTCGACCTGGACCGTCCACTGATGATAGAGGCGATTTCCGCCAGGTCCAGTCGTTTCAAGAAAACTTTCGAGTCTTTCATACTCCCTGCCTCACTTGTGGGCACAGAAGCCCTCCTCTCGCCTATAGCAGGCACGACTCCTTCAGCTCCGCCCATCTCGGGCCACGTCACCTCACCGCCCTCCTCGGGCCCCACCACATCCTCAATTTGGTTTTTATTTTTTGAATCTTCCATATTGATCCCACGAGTATGGGGGAAAAACGGTCCATCCGAGCAGTGCCCCCTGTACTCGGATAAGCCTATTACGCCAGGGTGTCGGCCGGTACCCTGGCGGGACCAGCAGTAGCGACTGATCTCCCCATCAGCCATGAACCCCTCGCGCTGCTTCGCCGCTTGGGTTGGGGTAATTTTTTATAGAGGTTTTCTTCCTCGCAGCCCGGCCGGTAAAGGCAAGGCCCTCGGTTCCACTCCTGATTACGAGACATGACCGCAACCAAGAGTGGAGTTCCGATATATTCGGCGCAGGCACATCACTGCACCTGCGTGGCGGTATGGTGAGTACACACCACGCGCGCCCTCCGGTTCCTCACACTGTGTCCTCTGCATGACAGAGGACACGCGGAGAACCACGTCGGATTATTAGCCAGCGAGCAATCATTACCCAAGGACGAATCCTGTAGGCACCAATTACTCGCCGCCCAGGGTGCACCGGCCCGCAACACTGTTCGTCCCCCCCGAACGACAAGCATTCGAGAAAGGGCCAACAGCGAGCGAACACACGAGGAGGTTATCCGACCAAGCACCCTAAAAAAAAAAAAAAAAAAAAAAAAAAAAAAATGTTCAACCTAACCTAACCTAAGAATAAAAATCTTTTGTTTATTGAAAACTTCTCATTTAATATATATATTTTTATGAAATCTAACAAAAAGAAATCGAAATGAGAGAATAAAAATGTAAAAAAATGTTCAACCTAACCTAACCTAAGAATAAAAATCTTTTGTTTATTGAAAACTTCTCATTTAATATATATATTTTTATGAAATCTAACAAAAAGAAATCGAAATGAGAGAATATAAATGTAAAAAAATGTTCAACCTAACCTAACCTTAGAATAAAAATCTTTTGTTTATTGAAAACTTCTCATTTAATATATATATTTTTATGAAATCTAACAAAAAGGAATCGAAATGAGAGAATAAAAATGTAAAAAAATGTTCAACCTAACCTAAGAATAAAAATCTTTGTTTATTGAAAACTTCTCATTTAATATATATATTTTTATGAAATCTAACAAAAAGAAATCGAAATGAGAGAATAAAAATGTAAAAAAATGTTCAACCTAACCTAACCTTAGAATAAAAATCTTTTGTTTATTGAAAACTTCTCATTTAATATATATATTTTTATGAAATCTAACAAAAAGAAATCGAAATGAAAGAATAAAAATGTAAAAAAATGTTCAACCTAACCTAACCTAAGAATAAAAATCTTTTGTTTATTGAAAACTTCTCATTTAATATATATATTTTTATGAAATCTAACAAAAAGAAATCGAAATGAGAGAATAAAAATGTAAAAAAATGTTCAACCTAACCTAACCTAAGAATAAAAATCTTTTGTTTATTGAAAACTTCTCATTTAATATATATATTTTTATGAAATCTAACAAAAAGAAATCGAAATGAGAGAATAAAAATGTAAAAAAATGTTCAACCTAACCTAACCTAACCTAAGAATAAAAATCTTTTGTTTATTGAAAACTTCTCATTTAATATATATATTTTTATGAAATCTAACAAAAAGAAATCGAAATGAGAGAATAAAAATGTAAAAAAATGTTCAACCTAACCTAACCTAACCTAAGAATAAAAATCTTTGCTTATTGAAAACTTCTCATTTAATATATATATTTTTATGAAATCTAACAAAATGAAATCGAAATGAGAGAATAAAAATGTAAAAAAATGTTCAACCTAACCTAACCTAAGAATAAAAATCTTTTGTTTATTGAAAACTTCTCATTTAATATATATATTTTTATGAAATCTAACAAAAAGAAATCGAAATGAGAGAATAAAAATGTAAAAAAATGTTCAACCTAAACTAACCTAAGAATTAAAATCTTTTGTTTATTGAAAACTTTTCAGTTTTCCCCGCTCGGATTCGGTTGTAACTGGTGTCGTGGTATACAACCCGCGGGAATGCGCGGGAAGGTGCGAAACGTAAGTGGCAAAAACCGATTTTTTCAGTTTTCCCCGCTCGGATTCGGTTGAAACTGGTGTCGATCGTTCGGGCTCCGAGGGGCCTTCAAGCTGGTATACAACCCGCGGGAATGCGCGGGAAGGTGCGGGCGGTAAGTGGCGAAAACCGATTTTTTCAGTATTCCCCGCTCGGATTCGGTTGAAACTGGTGTCGATCGTTCAGGCTCCGAGGGGCCTTCAAGGTGGTATACAACCCGCGAGAATGCGCGAGAAGGTGCGGGCGGTAAGTGGCGAAAACCGATTTTTTCAGTTTTCCCCGCTCGGATTCAGTTGAAACTGGTGTCGATCGTTCGGGCTCCGAGGGTCCCTCAAGGTGGTATACAACCCGCGGGAATGCGCGGGAAGGTGCGGGCGGTAAGTGGCGAAAACCGATTTTTACAGTTTTCCCCGCTCGGATTCAGATGAAACTGATGTCGATCGTTCAAGCTCCGAGGGGCCTTCAAGGTGGTATACAACCCGCGGGAATGCGCGGGAAGGTGCGGGCGGTAAGTGGCGAAAACCGATTTTTTCAGTTTTCCCCGCTCGGATTCAGATGAAACTGGTGTCGATCGTTCAAGCTCCGAGGGGCCTTCAAGGTGGTATACAACCCGCGGGAATGCACGGGAAGGTGCGGGCGGTAAGTGGCGAAAACCGATTTTTTAGATTTTCCCCGCTCGGATTTAGTTGAAACTGGTGTCGATCGTTCGGGCTCCGAGAGGCCCTCAAGGTGGTATACAGCCCGCGGGAATGCGCGGGAAGGTGCGGGTGGTAAGTGGCGAAAACCGATTTTTTCAGTTTTACCCGCTCGGATTCAGTTGAAACTGGTGTCGATCGTTTGGGCTCCGAGGGGCTTTCAAGGTGGTATACAAACCGCGGCAATGCGCGGGAAGGTGCGGGCGGTAAGTGGCAAAAACCGATTTTATCAGTTTTCCCCGCTCGGATTCAGTTGAAACTGGTGTCGATCGTTCGGGCTGCGAGGGGCCTTCACGGTGGTATACAACCCGAGGGAATGCGCGGGAAGGTGCGGGCGGTAAGTGGCGAAAACCGATTTTTTCAGTTTTCCCCACTCGGATTCGGTTGAAACTGGTGTCGATCGTTCGGGCTCCGAGTGGCCTTTAAGATGCTATACAAACCGCGTGAATGCGCGGGAAGGTGCGGGCGGTAAGTGGCGAAAACCGATTTTTTCAGTTTTCCCCGCTCGGATTCAGTTGAAACTGGTGTCGATCGTTCGGGCTCCGAGGGTCCCTCAAGGTGGTATACAACCCGCGGGAATGCGCGGGAAGGTGCGGGCGGTAAGTGGCGAAAACCGATTTTTACAGTTTTCCCCGCTCGGATTCAGATGAAACTGGTGTCGATCGTTCAAGCTCCGAGGGGCCTTCAAGGTGGTATACAACCCGCGGGAATGCGCGGGAAGGTGCGGGCGGTAAGTGGCGAAAACCGATTTTTTCAGTTTTCCCCGCTCGGATTCAGATGAAACTGGTGTCGATCGTTCAAGCTCCTAGGGGCCTTCAAGGTGGTATACAACCCGCGGGAATGCACGGGAAGGTGCGGGCGGTAAGTGGCGAAAACCGATTTTTACAGTTTTCCCCGCTCGGATTCGGTTGAAACTGGTGTCGATCGTTCAGGCTCCGAGGGGCCTTCAAAGTGGTATACAACCCGCGAGAATGCGCGGGAAGGTGCGGGCGGTAAGTAACAAAAACCGATTTTTTCAGTTTTCCCCGCTCGGATTCAGTTGAAACTGGTGTCGATCGTTCGGGCTCCGAGGGGCCTTCAAGGTGGTATACAACCCGCTGGAATTCGCGCTCATTTAATATATATATTTTTATGAAATCTAACAAAAAGGAATCGAAATGAGAGAATAAAAATGTAAAAAAATGTTCAACCTAACCTAACCTAAGAATAAATATCTTTGTTTATTGAAAACTTCTCATTTAATATATATATTTTTATGAAATCTAACAAAAAGGAATCGAAATGAGAGAATAAAAATGTAAAAAAATGTTCAACCTAACCTAACCTAAGAATAAAAATCTTTTGTTTATTGAAAACTTCTCATTTAATATATATATTTTTATGAAATCTAACAAAAAGAAATTGAAATGAGAGAATATAAATGTAAAAAAATGTTCAACCTAACCTAACCTTAGAATAAAAATCTTTTGTTTATTGAAAACTTCTCATTTAATATATATATTTTTATGAAATCTAACAAAAAGGAATCGAAATGAGAGAATAAAAATGTAAAAAAATGTTCAACCTAACCTAACCTAAGAATAAAAATCTTTGTTTATTGAAAACTTCTCATTTAATATATATATTTTTATGAAATCTAACAAAAAGAAATCGAAATGAGAGAATAAAAATGTAAAAAAATGTTTAACCTAACCTAACCTTAGAATAAAAATCTTTTGTTTATTGAAAACTTCTCATTTAATATATATATTTTTATGAAATCTAACAAAAAGAAATCGAAATGAGAGAATTAAAATGTAAAAAAATGTTCAACCTAACCTAACCTAAGAATAAAAATCTTTTGTTTATTGAAAACTTCTCATTTAATATATATATTTTTATGAAATCTAACAAAAAGAAATCGAAATGAGAGAATAAAAATGTAAAAAAATGTTCAACCTAACCTAACCTAAGAATAAAAATCTTTTGTTTATTGAAAACTTCTCATTTAATATATATATTTTTATGAAATCTAACAAAAAGAAATCGAAATGAGAGAATAAAAATGTAAAAAAATGTTCAACCTAACCTAACCTAAGAATAAAAATCTTTTGTTTATTGAAAACTTCTCATTTAATATATATATTTTTATGAAATCTAACAAAAAGAAATCGAAATGAGAGAATATAAATGTAAAAAAATGTTCAACCTAACCTAACCTTAGAATAAAAATCTTTTGTTTATTGAAAACTTCTCATTTAATATATATATTTTTATGAAATCTAACAAAAAGGAATCGAAATGAGAGAATAAAAATGTAAAAAAATGTTCAACCTAACCTAAGAATAAAAATCTTTGTTTATTGAAAACTTCTCATTTAATATATATATTTTTATGAAATCTAACAAAAAGAAATCGAAATGAGAGAATAAAAATGTAAAAAAATGTTCAACCTAACCTAACCTTAGAATAAAAATCTTTTGTTTATTGAAAACTTCTCATTTAATATATATATTTTTATGAAATCTAACAAAAAGAAATCGAAATGAAAGAATAAAAATGTAAAAAAATGTTCAACCTAACCTAACCTAAGAATAAAAATCTTTTGTTTATTGAAAACTTCTCATTTAATATATATATTTTTATGAAATCTAACAAAAAGAAATCGAAATGAGAGAATAAAAATGTAAAAAAATGTTCAACCTAACCTAACCTAAGAATAAAAATCTTTTGTTTATTGAAAACTTCTCATTTAATATATATATTTTTATGAAATCTAACAAAAAGAAATCGAAATGAGAGAATAAAAATGTAAAAAAATGTTCAACCTAACCTAACCTAACCTAAGAATAAAAATCTTTTGTTTATTGAAAACTTCTCATTTAATATATATATTTTTATGAAATCTAACAAAAAGAAATCGAAATGAGAGAATAAAAATGTAAAAAAATGTTCAACCTAACCTAACCTAACCTAAGAATAAAAATCTTTGCTTATTGAAAACTTCTCATTTAATATATATATTTTTATGAAATCTAACAAAATGAAATCGAAATGAGAGAATAAAAATGTAAAAAAATGTTCAACCTAACCTAACCTAAGAATAAAAATCTTTTGTTTATTGAAAACTTCTCATTTAATATATATATTTTTATGAAATCTAACAAAAAGAAATCGAAATGAGAGAATAAAAATGTAAAAAAATGTTCAACCTAAACTAACCTAAGAATTAAAATCTTTTGTTTATTGAAAACTTTTCAGTTTTCCCCGCTCGGATTCGGTTGTAACTGGTGTCGTGGTATACAACCCGCGGGAATGCGCGGGAAGGTGCGAAACGTAAGTGGCAAAAACCGATTTTTTCAGTTTTCCCCGCTCGGATTCGGTTGAAACTGGTGTCGATCGTTCGGGCTCCGAGGGGCCTTCAAGCTGGTATACAACCCGCGGGAATGCGCGGGAAGGTGCGGGCGGTAAGTGGCGAAAACCGATTTTTTCAGTATTCCCCGCTCGGATTCGGTTGAAACTGGTGTCGATCGTTCAGGCTCCGAGGGGCCTTCAAGGTGGTATACAACCCGCGAGAATGCGCGAGAAGGTGCGGGCGGTAAGTGGCGAAAACCGATTTTTTCAGTTTTCCCCGCTCGGATTCAGTTGAAACTGGTGTCGATCGTTCGGGCTCCGAGGGTCCCTCAAGGTGGTATACAACCCGCGGGAATGCGCGGGAAGGTGCGGGCGGTAAGTGGCGAAAACCGATTTTTACAGTTTTCCCCGCTCGGATTCAGATGAAACTGATGTCGATCGTTCAAGCTCCGAGGGGCCTTCAAGGTGGTATACAACCCGCGGGAATGCGCGGGAAGGTGCGGGCGGTAAGTGGCGAAAACCGATTTTTTCAGTTTTCCCCGCTCGGATTCAGATGAAACTGGTGTCGATCGTTCAAGCTCCGAGGGGCCTTCAAGGTGGTATACAACCCGCGGGAATGCACGGGAAGGTGCGGGCGGTAAGTGGCGAAAACCGATTTTTTAGATTTTCCCCGCTCGGATTTAGTTGAAACTGGTGTCGATCGTTCGGGCTCCGAGAGGCCCTCAAGGTGGTATACAGCCCGCGGGAATGCGCGGGAAGGTGCGGGCGGTAAGTGGCGAAAACCGATTTTTTCAGTTTTACCCGCTCGGATTCAGTTGAAACTGGTGTCGATCGTTTGGGCTCCGAGGGGCTTTCAAGGTGGTATACAAACCGCGGCAATGCGCGGGAAGGTGCGGGCGGTAAGTGGCAAAAACCGATTTTATCAGTTTTCCCCGCTCGGATTCAGTTGAAACTGGTGTCGATCGTTCGGGCTGCGAGGGGCCTTCACGGTGGTATACAACCCGAGGGAATGCGCGGGAAGGTGCGGGCGGTAAGTGGCGAAAACCGATTTTTTCAGTTTTCCCCACTCGGATTCGGTTGAAACTGGTGTCGATCGTTCGGGCTCCGAGTGGCCTTTAAGATGCTATACAAACCGCGTGAATGCGCGGGAAGGTGCGGGCGGTAAGTGGCGAAAACCGATTTTTTCAGTTTTCCCCGCTCGGATTCAGTTGAAACTGGTGTCGATCGTTCGGGCTCCGAGGGTCCCTCAAGGTGGTATACAACCCGCGGGAATGCGCGGGAAGGTGCGGGCGGTAAGTGGCGAAAACCGATTTTTACAGTTTTCCCCGCTCGGATTCAGATGAAACTGGTGTCGATCGTTCAAGCTCCGAGGGGCCTTCAAGGTGGTATACAACCCGCGGGAATGCGCGGGAAGGTGCGGGCGGTAAGTGGCGAAAACCGATTTTTTCAGTTTTCCCCGCTCGGATTCAGATGAAACTGGTGTCGATCGTTCAAGCTCCTAGGGGCCTTCAAGGTGGTATACAACCCGCGGGAATGCACGGGAAGGTGCGGGCGGTAAGTGGCGAAAACCGATTTTTACAGTTTTCCCCGCTCGGATTCGGTTGAAACTGGTGTCGATCGTTCAGGCTCCGAGGGGCCTTCAAAGTGGTATACAACCCGCGAGAATGCGCGGGAAGGTGCGGGCGGTAAGTAACAAAAACCGATTTTTTCAGTTTTCCCCGCTCGGATTCAGTTGAAACTGGTGTCGATCGTTCGGGCTCCGAGGGGCCTTCAAGGTGGTATACAACCCGCTGGAATTCGCGCTCATTTAATATATATATTTTTATGAAATCTAACAAAAAGGAATCGAAATGAGAGAATAAAAATGTAAAAAAATGTTCAACCTAACCTAACCTAAGAATAAATATCTTTGTTTATTGAAAACTTCTCATTTAATATATATATTTTTATGAAATCTAACAAAAAGGAATCGAAATGAGAGAATAAAAATGTAAAAAAATGTTCAACCTAACCTAACCTAAGAATAAAAATCTTTTGTTTATTGAAAACTTCTCATTTAATATATATATTTTTATGAAATCTAACAAAAAGAAATTGAAATGAGAGAATATAAATGTAAAAAAATGTTCAACCTAACCTAACCTTAGAATAAAAATCTTTTGTTTATTGAAAACTTCTCATTTAATATATATATTTTTATGAAATCTAACAAAAAGGAATCGAAATGAGAGAATAAAAATGTAAAAAAATGTTCAACCTAACCTAACCTAAGAATAAAAATCTTTGTTTATTGAAAACTTCTCATTTAATATATATATTTTTATGAAATCTAACAAAAAGAAATCGAAATGAGAGAATAAAAATGTAAAAAAATGTTTAACCTAACCTAACCTTAGAATAAAAATCTTTTGTTTATTGAAAACTTCTCATTTAATATATATATTTTTATGAAATCTAACAAAAAGAAATCGAAATGAGAGAATTAAAATGTAAAAAAATGTTCAACCTAACCTAACCTAAGAATAAAAATCTTTTGTTTATTGAAAACTTCTCATTTAATATATATATTTTTATGAAATCTAACAAAAAGAAATCGAAATGAGAGAATAAAAATGTAAAAAAATGTTCAACCTAACCTAACCTAAGAATAAAAATCTTTTGTTTATTGAAAACTTCTCATTTAATATATATATTTTTATGAAATCTAACAAAAAGAAATCGAAATGAGAGAATAAAAATGTAAAAAAATGTTCAACCTAACCTAACCTAACCTAAGAATAAAAATCTTTTGTTTATTGAAAACTTCTCATTTAATATATACTTAGGAGACTACCGTGCTACAAATGTCAACTGTCAAATATAGTACTGCAATGTGTCAATGTCACTGTCTATATCAAAAGCCCGCTCTTTTCATTTTGTTATTAAGTTGCTAATTTAAGCGGGAAGACATATTTGGCCCTCATATACTTGAGGTTACACGTGTTGTAGTCGATGTGATTTGTTACTAGGTTGTTAATAGCTCATTATTAGCAAGTTATAAAGTAATTTAAATGTTTTAATTAATAAATATTGTGAATTGGTTAAAAGAACTTCTGTAATTAACACTGAGTAAATACCTATATGTGTTTTCGAATGTTGTTGGTGTTTTATATAAGTTTCTAGTTATTTAAACTTCAGTTTATAGTTATTTTGATTTTTAATAAATAAGATTGTATTTGTAACAATAGTGTTGTATAGTTTTCTTTTGATATTTCACTTCTGAAACCTAATTTCAGAAGTGGGATACCTATCTAAGCCCATCAGGCCAGATCCTTGTACTTTATAATTTTGTTATTTTTGTGAAAGCAAATAAAACACCAGTTTCATCATTTCTCTTTTCTTAAATTATTTATTGCCTATACAAAAATACAGTGTTATATATGGGTGATGCTGGAGGTAAATCACAAAACAAATCACGTCGACCGGACACGACACGTGGTCGCGGTTAGCGAGATAGGTTAAGTCATTTGAAGGCCATGTTATGAGACTCGAGCGCTAAGGGTGTCTCGAGCGCTCGCGCTGGTGCTTTCATGGTGCTGTTGCAGGACATTCATGCCGCCGCCGTGCCGCTATGAGGTGCTTCTGCTTCCACGACAAGTGACGCGTCCCCGCGCGTCTCTGTGTACCTCTGCTGGCGATGTGCAACGCTTACCTGGGCGTCTTTGTGTACCTCTGTACGCCCTTCGCTCGCGATGCGCGACGCTTACCTGAGCGTCTTGGTGTGCCTCTGCACGACCTCAGCTCGCGATGCGCGACGCTTACCTGGGCGTCTTGGTGTGCCTCTGCACGCCCTCAGCTCGCGATGTGCGACGCATTCCTGCGCATCTTGGTGTGCGTCTGCACACCCTCTGCTCGCAATGTGCGAAGCGTCTGCGAGGCTGCTTGTGATGCGGTCCCCGCGCATATCTGCGCGCCACTGCTCTCGATGCGGTCCCCGCGCAAATCTGCGCGCCACTGCTCTCGATGCGGTTCCCGCGCGTGTCTGCGCGCCTCTGATACTGATGAGCGACGCGTCCCCGCACGTGTATGCGTGCTTCTGCTTGCAATGCGCGACGCGTCTCTGTGTGTCTCCAGGTATCTGAGTGCCTCTACTGGTGAGCATTACAATGCATTTCTTCGGAGATTAGACAAACTTGAAAAAGATACACAAAATAATATTTCTTCTCATAATTCAACCTGTCATGCTAGTTTGTTAAAAACAAATTTAAATGATTAACTGTTAGATTTAATACTTTTCCCAAAGGTGCATTATCTGAAAGTATGGCCTCTGATACCTCATCACCTTCTCAATGTACTTCAGGGGATACCAAGTTAGCCCGTAATCTTTCTGATGCAATAAAATCTTTAAATAGTTGAATAATACAAAACTATTTTATATCAAACTGACGCTGTTATCAATAATATTGAACTATAGTGTGAGGAGGTGGAGAGGGTTAGAAGTACTAATAACTGGAATGATTCAGAATGTTTATCACATGACTCTGGGTGCCTTAAGGGTGATGTTCATGGTTGAATGAGTGAGTGAGTGATTACTGGTGATCATAGGTGGTTGATGTTTTATGCAGGCTGATTCTGAAGAGTCCTGTGGTTGTGCTTAGTGTGCTAGAGGAGAGGCGGGTGCCAGTTTGCCTTGAGATGATTCTTGTCAATGTATATAGGGCTTAGTGAATTGAATTAGATTTTTGATATATGGCATTTGAGCATAATTCATAGTGACTAAAAAAAAAAAAAGGAAAAACAAGAGATTCATAGCTTAATAATTGGGCGTCTGTTACACAATTCTTTTAGATTGGAACAATTTTATGGTTGGTGAAGGGGGTGTGAGTAACATTGGATAAGGAAACCTAGAAATGATAGCAGTATGACTTGTAATCTTTGTTTGTTTTGAAATGTTAGTTGTGTGAGGGAAAATCAATAAACTGTACCTTAGAGGGTGAATAATACTGTTACTTTATTGGAAGGAAATGGTTTTGTTTCCTTGGCTATTGATGAGCTCTCACTTGGAGGGTGAGTAATACTGTTAATTTGTTGGAAGGAAATGGTTTTGTTTCCTTGGCTATTGATGAGCTCTCGCTTGGAGCCGACTTGATAGTTGTTCTGAGATCTTGCATGCCTGTTCTAGTTATTATAGATGCTGATGTTATTGTATGTAGAATGTGTGTGCTGTTATGTACATTTGACTTAAGTTGTTTTAAAAAAAAAAAAGATTTAATCAATTAAAAAGAGATTTGGTAATAATTTAAAACATATTAATTAAAATCTCAATCATAAAACAAATAGAATTGAGTCACGGTGGAGATAGAAAAATGTGTAGCTGTTAGGAGAGTTTCACGTAGACTAACTATGTTTTATACTAATGACTTATTAATGCATACATAGTATTGAAGTGATGCAATGCTGCAGATAAGGGTGCAGACCTTGTATATAACTTAGGATTTATTAAATTAAACAAATTAGGATTATTAATATTTTTAATTTACGTGCAATTGCAACAATTGTCTGCTATAAGATTGAAATCAGAATGAGTAGAATTTAATTTAATTGTTGGATTAATTGAACTAATAAATTTTACATAACAAGTAAATATAAAAATTGTAAATTTTATGTTAATAAAACCAAATGTAATATTTTCATGCCTAATGGTATATGGAGACTAAATATTAATAATTAATTAATTACATCTGTAATATATGTTGTAGGTAACATTCTGAGTAAATAAATTCAGCTTCAAAGTTAAAATTCCAGTGTCAAATAAAGTTACATTGAAATCATTGTTATTACAATTAACATGCAATTTAGTAGATTTGAATAAATAAAGACCCATCAGTTATTACCTAGTGATTGACAAAAATGTAAATTTCCTAAAATAAAATTTGTTTTACAAATAGTGGGAAGAGAATTAAAAGCCATAACATACATAGACATAATTTCAGTTTCACAAATAGGATTATCGATTACATCAAGTTCATTAACATTACTACATAAATAATTTTTGCTAAGACTAAGTTCACAACTATTACTTATATAACTGAGGATACAATATTTAGACTTACCTCTATTAATAGCTATATAAGTAATTAGCGGGAGGGATTATTGTAGCAAAAGATTTCTGTGTATTACTATTATGAGGTTACAGAGTTTGAATTATTTTAAACAAATTAAAATGGGAAATTGAAACCAGAAGAATGTTTATAGTAAATAATAATTTATTGTTTATGATATAGGAGACAATTTCAGACAACTTAATTAGTGAGGAGTAAACAATGCCTAGGAATGTCTATTGAAGTGTCTGTCAGCACATTCAGCGTTTGGCAACACATTAATGTACCACTTAAGTTATTAGCTGGATTCTCTTATGTACATAATAAATAAATTTTCACATTATTTGATCACCGGTGCCATTAAATGTGCAAACAACGGTAAATATGGGAAAATGCTTATCTTCTATATGGGGTGGGGACAAGCTTAAAGTACATGAAATTGTCAGCTATCTTGAAGAGAGGAGTGTAGTATGTGTGTTGGAGGGTGCAATCCAAAGTGTGTATGACTGGATATGTGTTGATTGTGGGGCACTGAAAGGGTTGGATGTCAGAGGATGTTATCTTCTCCCTTTGATTGATGATGACACAAGGATAATTTGGGTGGTTATGAATATTTTATGTAAACATGTGTTGAATGTTGTCATATTTTATGTAAACACATATTGAATGTGGTCATGTTTTAGAATATGTTGATGACGTGTTGATAATGCTTTATGATGGGATTCAGTCACTATTAATACTCAAACAAAAAAAAACCGATTTTCCCATAAAATTTCGAATATGTTTATTACTTCAACAGAAATTGAACATGTTGGTTGAATTATAAATAGAGGTCAGGTTAGGCCGAGTTTCTATAAGACTGAGGCAATTAATTATTGAGTGGTGGTAGTTAAACCACTCGAGGAACTCTAACATGGTACAATGGCATGGGGATTAGTGACTGGAAATTTGTACTGCCTTTTTCATTGACAAGTTATTTTAACGGTATTGCACTAATTCTTGCTTTGTTGTCTAGCACAATTTCTTTCTAAATCATTATAGGCTTACATACATACAGACCAACATTTTATTTTTCTCTTCCTCCATTAATTCTTTTTCTAAATGTTTAATTTTTGTCTGACAACCAAGGTGGGGCTTAGTGTACAATACTGGTGTAATGTGGCAGTTTGCTTATTGAGTTCAATTGGATGTGTGGTCCCTTTGGGCACAGACATGGGGTTGGGTTGGGTGTTTTGACTTTGACTTTTGACTTTGACTTGTATCAGACGTTTGGTCTGATGAGGCATATGGCCTGAGAAATTTTGACGGGTGTGTGGCCCTGAAAGATTTTGTGAAGAGCATGTGGCTCTGAAGGACGTTTGGTCCTTGTGGTCAAGGTGGACATTTGGTCCTTGCTGACATTATGGCCTTGTGGACATTTGGTCCTTGCTGACGTTTGGTCTTTGTGGCCATGTGACGTCTATGTGGACATTTAGTCCTGGCAGACAGAGGGGACGCCTTCTGACTGTTCTGTTCACAGGTTCCGGAGTTTGCTGCACCGGACTGAAGATACTTGGATATGAAGATTTTACAGGGTTAAAAATGAGAGCTCTCAAAACTTTTTATTTTTATATCTTTTGTCTGTATATTTTGATTGCCTATCCGTTTATGTTGTAATGTTTAGACAATTTATAAACTTAAAATTTTAGATGATGAAGACAGCGAATATGGTACTACTGTAGAATTTTCATCAATACAGCCATGAAACGACGCTGATGACTTTGGGGCTAATCGGGATGCACCAGCATGTGATCAGGCAACTGGATATTAATTCAGCTACGTCGGGGACGACGCAGGGTCAGAATGGCCGACTTAGGAGACTACCGTGCTACAAATGTCAACTGTCAAATATAGTACTGCAATGTGTCAATGTCACTGTCTATATCAAAAGCCCGCTCTTTTCATTTTGTTATTAAGTTGCTAATTTAAGCGGGAAGACATATTTGGCCCTCATATACTTGAGGTTACACGTGTTGTAGTCGATGTGATTTGTTACTAGGTTGTTAATAGCTCATTATTAGCAAGTTATAAAGTAATTTAAATGTTTTAATTAATAAATATTGTGAATTGGTTAAAAGAACTTCTGTAATTAACACTGAGTAAATACCTATATGTGTTTTCGAATGTTGTTGGTGTTTTATATAAGTTTCTAGTTATTTAAACTTCAGTTTATAGTTATTTTGATTTTTAATAAATAAGATTGTATTTGTAACAATAGTGTTGTATAGTTTTCTTTTGATATTTCACTTCTGAAACCTAATTATATATATTTTTATGAAATCTAACAAAAAGAAATCGAAATGAGAGAATAAAAATGTAAAAAAATGTTCAACCTAACCTAACCTAACTTAAGAATAAAAATCTTTTGTTTATTGAAAACTTCTCATTTAATATATATATTTTTATGAAATCTAACAAAAAGAAATCGAAATGAGAGAATAAAAATGTAAAAAAATGTTCAACCTAACCTAACCTAAGAATAAAAATCTTTGTTTATTGAAAACTTCTCATTTAATATATATATTTTTATGAAATCTAACAAAAAGAAATCGAAATGAGAGAATATAAATGTAAAAAAATGTTCAACCTAACCTAACCTAAGAATAAAAATCTTTTGTTTATTGAAAACTTCTCATTTAATATATATATTTTTATGAAATCTAACAAAAAGAAATCGAAATGAGAGAATATAAATGTAAAAAAATGTTCAACCTAACCTAACCTTAGAATAAAAATCTTTTGTTTATTGAAAACTTCTCATTTAATATATATATTTTTATGAAATCTAACAAAAAGGAATCGAAATGAGAGAATAAAAATGTAAAAAAATGTTCAACCTAACCTAAGAATAAAAATCTTTGTTTATTGAAAACTTCTCATTTAATATATATATTTTTATGAAATCTAACAAAAAGAAATCGAAATGAGAGAATAAAAATGTAAAAAAATGTTCAACCTAACCTAACCTTAGAATAAAAATCTTTTGTTTATTGAAAACTTCTCATTTAATATATATATTTTTATGAAATCTAACAAAATGAAATCGAAATGAGAGAATAAAAATGTAAAAAAATGTTCAACCTAACCTAACCTAAGAATAAAAATCTTTTGTTTATTGAAAACTTCTCATTTAATATATATATTTTTATGAAATCTAACAAAAAGAAATCGAAATGAGAGAATAAAAATGTAAAAAAATGTTCAACCTAACCTAACCTAAGAATAAAAATCTTTTGTTTATTGAAAACTTCTCATTTAATATATATATTTTTATGAAATCTAACAAAAAGAAATCGAAATGAGAGAATAAAAATGTAAAAAAATGTTCAACCTAACCTAACCTTAGAATAAAAATCTTTTGTTTATTGAAAACTTCTCATTTAATATATATATTTTTATGAAATCTAACAAAAAGAAATCGAAATGAAAGAATAAAAATGTAAAAAAATGTTCAACCTAACCTAACCTAAGAATAAAAATCTTTTGTTTATTGAAAACTTCTCATTTAATATATATATATTTATGAAATCTAACAAAAAGAAATCGAAATGAGAGAATAAAAATGTAAAAAAATGTTCAACCTAACCTAACCTAAGAATAAAAATCTTTTGTTTATTGAAAACTTCTCATTTAATATATATATTTTTATGAAATCTAACAAGAAGAAATCGACATGAGAGAATAAAAATGTAAAAAAGTGTTCAACCTAACCTAACCTTAGAATAAAAATCTTTTGGTTATTGAAAACTTCTCATTTAATATATATATTTTTATGAAATCTAACAAAAAGAAATCGAAATGAGAGAATTAAAATGTAAAAAAATGTTCAACCTAACCTAACCTAAGAATAAAAATCTTTTGTTTATTGAAAACTTCTCATTTAATATATATATTTTTATGAAATCTAACAAAAAGAAATCGAAATGAAAGAATAAAAATGTAAAAAAATGTTCAACCTAACCTAACCTAAGAATAAAAATCTTTTGTTTATTGAAAACTTCTCATTTAATATATATATTTTTATGAAATCTAACAAAAAGGAATCGAAATGAGAGAATAAAAATGTAAAAAAATGTTCAACCTAACCTAACCTAAGAATAAAAATCTTTTGTTTATTGAAAACTTCTCATTTAATATATATATTTTTATGAAATCTAACAAAAAGAAATCGAAATGAGAGAATGAAAATGTAAAAAAATGTTCAACCTAACCTAACCTAAGAATAAAAATCTTTTGTTTATTGAAAACTTCTCATTTAATATATATATTTTTATGAAATCTAACAAAAAGAAATCGAAATGAGAGAATAAAAATGTAAAAAAATGTTCAACCTAACCTAACTTAAGAATAAAAATCTTTTGTTTATTGAAAACTTTTCAGTTTTCCCCGCTCGGATTCGGTTGTAACTGGTGTCGTGGTATACAACCCGCGGGAATGCGCGGGAAGGTGCGGGCGGTAAGTGGCGAAAACCGATTTTTTCAGTTTTCCCCGCTCGGATTCGGTTGAAACTGGTGTCGATCGTTCGGGCTCCGAGGGGCCTTCAAGCTGGTATACAACCCGCGGGAATGCGCGGGAAGGTGCGGGCGGTAAGTGGCGAAAACCGATTTTTTCAGTATTCCCCGCTCGGATTCGGTTGAAACTGGTGTCGATCGTTCAGGCTCCGAGGGGCCTTTAAGATGCTATACAAACCGCGTGAATGCGCGGGAAGGTGCGGGCGGTAAGTGGCGAAAACCGATTTTTTCAGTTTTACCCGCTCGGATTCAGTTGAAACTGGTGTCGATCGTTTGGGCTCCGAGGGGCTTTCAAGGTGGTATACAACCCGCGGCAATGCGCGGGAAGGTGCGGGCGGTAAGTGGCAAAAACCGATTTTTTCAGTTTTCCCCACTCGGATTTAGTTGAAACTGGTGTCGATCGTTCGGGCTCCGAGAGGCCCTCAAGGTGGTATACAACCCGCGGGAATGCGCGGGAAGGTGCGGGCGGTAAGTGGCGAAAACCGATTTTTCAGTTTTCCCCGCTCGGATTCGGTTGAAACTGGTGTCGATCGTTCAGGCTCCGAGGGGCCTTCAAAGTGGTATACAACCCGCGAGAATGCGCGGGAAGGTGCGGGCGGTAAGTGGCGAAAATCGATTTTTTCAATTTTCCCCGCTCGGATTTAGTTGAAACTGGTGTCGATCGTTCGGGCTCCGAGAGGCCCTCAAGGTGGTATACAAACCGCGGGAATGCGCGGGAAGGTGCGGGCGGTAAGTGGCGAAAACCGATTTTTTCAGTTGTCCCCGCTCGGATTCGGTTGAAACTGGTGTCGATCGTTCAGGCTCCGAGGGGCCTTCAAGGTGGTATACAACCCGCGAGAATGCGCGGGAAGGTGCGGACGGTAAGTGGCGAAAACCGATTTTTTCAATTTTCCCCGCCCGGATTTAGTTAAAACTGGTGTCGATCGTTTGGGCTCCGAGAGGCCCTCAAGGTGGTATACAACCCGCGGGAATGCGCGGGAAGGTGCGGGCGGTAAGTGGCGAAAACCGATTTTTTAAGTTTTCCCCGCTCGGATTCAGTTGAAACTGGTGTCGATCGTTCGGGCTCCGAGGGGCTTCAAGGTGGTATACAACCCGCGGGAATTCGCGCTCATTTAATATATATATTTTTATGAAATCTAACAAAAAGGAATCGATATGAGAGAATAAAAATGTAAAAAAATGTTCAACCTAACCTAACCTAAGAATAAAAATCTTTGTTTATTGAAAACTTCTCATTTAATATATATATTTTTATGAAATCTAACAAAAAGAAATCGAAATGAGAGAATAAAAATGTAAAAAAATGTTCAACCTAACCCCTAAGAATAAAAATCTTTTGTTTATTGAAAACTTCTCATTTAATATATATATTTTTATGAAATCTAACAAAAAGAAATCGAAATGAGAGAATAAAAATGTAAAAAAATGTTCAACCTAACCTAACCTTAGAATAAAAATCTTTTGTTTATTGAAAACTTCTCATTTAATATATATATTTTTATGAAATCTAACAAAAAGAAATCGAAATGAAAGAATAAAAATGTAAAAAAATGTTCAACCTAACCTAACCTAAGAATAAAAATCTTTTGTTTATTGAAAACTTCTCATTTAATATATATATATTTATGAAATCTAACAAAAAGAAATCGAAATGAGAGAATAAAAATGTAAAAAAATGTTCAACCTAACCTAACCTAAGAATAAAAATCTTTTGTTTATTGAAAACTTCTCATTTAATATATATATTTTTATGAAATCTAACAAGAAGAAATCGACATGAGAGAATAAAAATGTAAAAAAGTGTTCAACCTAACCTAACCTTAGAATAAAAATCTTTTGGTTATTGAAAACTTCTCATTTAATATATATATTTTTATGAAATCTAACAAAAAGAAATCGAAATGAGAGAATTAAAATGTAAAAAAATGTTCAACCTAACCTAACCTAAGAATAAAAATCTTTTGTTTATTGAAAACTTCTCATTTAATATATATATTTTTATGAAATCTAACAAAAAGAAATCGAAATGAAAGAATAAAAATGTAAAAAAATGTTCAACCTAACCTAACCTAAGAATAAAAATCTTTTGTTTATTGAAAACTTCTCATTTAATATATATATTTTTATGAAATCTAACAAAAAGGAATCGAAATGAGAGAATAAAAATGTAAAAAAATGTTCAACCTAACCTAACCTAAGAATAAAAATCTTTGTTTATTGAAAACTTCTCATTTAATATATATATTTTTATGAAATCTAACAAAAAGAAATCGAAATGAGAGAATGAAAATGTAAAAAAATGTTCAACCTAACCTAACCTAAGAATAAAAATCTTTTGTTTATTGAAAACTTCTCATTTAATATATATATTTTTATGAAATCTAACAAAAAGAAATCGAAATGAGAGAATAAAAATTTAAAAAAATGTTCAACCTAACCTAACTTAAGAATAAAAATCTTTTGTTTATTGAAAACTTCTCATTTAATATATATATATTTATGAAATCTAACAAAAAGAAATCGAAATGAGAGAATAAAAATGTAAAAAAATGTTCAACCTAACCTAACCTAAGAATAAAAATCTTTTGTTTATTGAAAACTTCTCATTTAATATATATATTTTTATGAAATCTAACAAGAAGAAATCGACATGAGAGAATAAAAATGTAAAAAAGTGTTCAACCTAACCTAACCTTAGAATAAAAATCTTTTGGTTATTGAAAACTTCTCATTTAATATATATATTTTTATGAAATCTAACAAAAAGAAATCGAAATGAGAGAATTAAAATGTAAAAAAATGTTCAACCTAACCTAACCTAAGAATAAAAATCTTTTGTTTATTGAAAACTTCTCATTTAATATATATATTTTTATGAAATCTAACAAAAAGAAATCGAAATGAAAGAATAAAAATGTAAAAAAATGTTCAACCTAACCTAACCTAAGAATAAAAATCTTTTGTTTATTGAAAACTTCTCATTTAATATATATATTTTTATGAAATCTAACAAAAAGGAATCGAAATGAGAGAATAAAAATGTAAAAAAATGTTCAACCTAACCTAACCTAAGAATAAAAATCTTTTGTTTATTGAAAACTTCTCATTTAATATATATATTTTTATGAAATCTAACAAAAAGAAATCGAAATGAGAGAATGAAAATGTAAAAAAATGTTCAACCTAACCTAACCTAAGAATAAAAATCTTTTGTTTATTGAAAACTTCTCATTTAATATATATATTTTTATGAAATCTAACAAAAAGAAATCGAAATGAGAGAATAAAAATTTAAAAAAATGTTCAACCTAACCTAACTTAAGAATAAAAATCTTTTGTTTATTGAAAACTTTTCAGTTTTCCCCGCTCGGATTCGGTTGTAACTGGTGTCGTGGTATACAACCCGCGGGAATGCGCGGGAAGGTGCGGGCGGTAAGTGGCGAAAACCGATTTTTTCAGTTTTCCCCGCTCGGATTCGGTTGAAACTGGTGTCGATCGTTCGGGCTCCGAGAAGCCTTCAAGCTGGTATACAACCCGCGGGAATGCGCGGGAAGGTGCGGGCGGTAAGTGGCGAAAACCGATTTTTTCAGTATTCCCCGCTCGGATTCGGTTGAAACTGGTGTCGATCGTTCAGGCTCCGAGGGGCCTTTAAGATGCTATACAAACCGCGTGAATGCGCGGGAAGGTGCGGGCGGTAAGTGGCGAAAACCGATTTTTTCAGTTTTACCCGCTCGGATTCAGTTGAAACTGGTGTCGATCGTTTGGGCTCCGAGGGGCTTTCAAGGTCGTATACAACACGCGGCAATGCGCGGGAAGGTGCGGGCGGTAAGTGGCAAAAACCGATTTTTTCAGTTTTCCCCACTCGGATTTAGTTGAAACTGGTGTCGATCGTTCGGGCTCCGAGAGGCCCTCAAGGTGGTATACAACCCGCGGGAATGCGCGGGAAGGTGCGGGCGGTAAGTGGCGAAAACCGATTTTTCAGTTTTCCCCGCTCGGATTCGGTTGAAACTGGTGTCGATCGTTCAGGCTCCGAGGGGCCTTCAAAGTGGTATACAACCCGCGAGAATGCGCGGGAAGGTGCGGGCGGTAAGTGGCGAAAATCGATTTTTTCAATTTTCCCCGCTCGGATTTAGTTGAAACTGGTGTCGATCGTTCGGGCTCCGAGAGGCCCTCAAGGTGGTATACAAACCGCGGGAATGCGCGGGAAGGTGCGGGCGGTAAGTGGCGAAAACCGATTTTTTCAGTTGTCCCCGCTCGGATTCGGTTGAAACTGGTGTCGATCGTTCAGGCTCCGAGGGGCCTTCAAGGTGGTATACAACCCGCGAGAATGCGCGGGAAGGTGCGGACGGTAAGTGGCGAAAACCGATTTTTTCAATTTTCCCCGCCCGGATTTAGTTAAAACTGGTGTCGATCGTTTGGGCTCCGAGAGGCCCTCAAGGTGGTATACAACCCGCGGGAATGCGCGGGAAGGTGCGGGCGGTAAGTGGCGAAAACCGATTTTTTAAGTTTTCCCCGCTCGGATTCAGTTGAAACTGGTGTCGATCGTTCGGGCTCCGAGGGGCTTCAAGGTGGTATACAACCCGCGGGAATTCGCGCTCATTTAATATATATATTTTTATGAAATCTAACAAAAAGGAATCGATATGAGAGAATAAAAATGTAAATCAAAATGTTCAACCTAACCTAACCTAAGAATAAAAATCTTTGTTTATTGAAAACTTCTCATTTAATATATATATTTTTATGAAATCTAACAAAAAGAAATCGAAATGAGAGAATAAAAATGTAAAAAAATGTTCAACCTAACCCCTAAGAATAAAAATCTTTTGTTTATTGAAAACTTCTCATTTAATATATATATTTTTATAAAATCTAACAAAAAGAAATCGAAATGAGAGAATAAAAATGTAAAAAAATGTTCAACCTAACCTAACCCAAGAATAAAAATCTTTTGTTTATTGAAAACTTCTCATTTAATATATATATTTTTATGAAATCTAACAAAAAGAAATCGAAATGAGAGAATAAAAATAAAAAAAAATGTTGAACCTAACCTAACCCAAGAATAAAAATCTTTTGTTTATTGAAAACTTCTCATTTAATATATATATTTTTATGAAATCTAACAAAAAGAAATCGAAATGAGAGAATAAAAATGTAAAAAAATGTTCAACCTAACCTAACCTAAGAATAAAAATCTTTTGTTTATTGAAAACTTCTCATTTAATATATATATTTTTATGAAATCTAACAAAAAGGAATCGAAATGAGAGAATAAAAATGTAAAAAAATGTTCAACCTAACCTAACCTAAGAATAAAAATCTTTGTTTATTGAAAACTTCTCATTTAATATATATATTTTTAAGAAATCTAACAAAAAGAAATCGAAATGAGAGAATAAAAATGTAAAAAAATGTTCAACCTAACCTAACCTAAGAATAAATATCTTTTGTTTATTGAAAACTTCTCATTTAATATATATATTTTTATGAAATCTAACAAAAAGAAATCGAAATGAGAGAATAAAAATAAAAAAAAATGTTCAACCTAACCTAACCCAAGAATAAAAATCTTTTGTTTATTGAAAACTTCTCATTTAATATATATATTTTTATGAAATCTAACAAAAAGAAATCGAAATGAGAGAATAAAAATGTAAAAAAATGTTCAACCTAACCTAACCTAAGAATAAAAATCTTTTGTTTATTGAAAACTTCTCATTTATTATATATATTTTTATGAAATCTAACAAAAAGGAATCGAAATTAGAGAATAAAAATGTAAAAAAATGTTCAACCTAACCTAACCTAACCTAAGAATAAAAATCTTTGTTTATTGAAAACTTCTCATTTAATATATATATTTTTATGAAATCTAACAAAAAGAAATCGAAATGAGAGAATAAAAATGTAAAAAAATGTTTAACCTAACCTAAGAATAAAAATCTTTGTTTATTGAAAACTTCTCATTTAATATATATATTTTTATGAAATCTAACAAAAAGGAATCGAAATGAGAGAATAAAAATGTAAAAAAATGTTCAACCTAACCTAACCTAAGAATAAAAATCTTTTGTTTATTGAAAACTTCTCATTTAATATATATATTTTTATGAAATCTAACAAAAAGAAATCGAAATGAGAGAATAAAAATGTAAAAAAATGTTCAACCTAACCTAACTTAAGAATAAAAATCTTTGTTTATTGAAAACTTCTCATTTAATATATATATTTTTAAGAAATCTAACAAAAAGAAATCGAAATGAGAGAATAAAAATGTAAAAAAATGTTCAACCTAACCTAACCTAAGAATAAAAATCTTTGTTTATTGAAAACTTCTCATTTAATATATATATTTTTATGAAATCTAACAAAAAGGAATCGAAATGAGAGAATAAAAATGTAAAAAAATGTTCAACCTAACCTAACCTAAGAATAAATATCTTTTGTTTATTGAAAACTTCTCATTTAATATATATATTTTTATGAAATCTAACAAAAAGAAATCGAAATGAGAGAATAAAAAAAAAAAAATAATGTTCAACCTAACCTAACCCAAGAATAAAAATCTTTTGTTTATTGAAAACTTCTCATTTAATATATATATTTTTATGAAATCTAACAAAAAGAAATCGAAATGAGAGAATAAAAATGTAAAAAAATGTTCAACCTAACCTAACCTAAGAATAAAAATCTTTTGTTTATTGAAAACTTCTCATTTATTATATATATTTTTATGAAATCTAACAAAAAGGAATCGAAATGAGAGAATAAAAATGTAAAAAAATGTTCAACCTAACCTAACCTAACCTAAGAATAAAAATCTTTGTTTATTGAAAACTTCTCATTTAATATATATATTTTTATGAAATCTAACAAAAAGAAATCGAAATGAGAGAATAAAAATGTAAAAAAATGTTTAACCTAACCTAAGAATAAAAATCTTTGTTTATTGAAAACTTCTCATTTAATATATATATTTTTATGAAATCTAACAAAAAGAAATCGAAATGAGAGAATAAAAATGTAAAAAAATGTTCAACCTAACCTAACCTAACCTAAGAATAAAAATCTTTTGTTTATTGAAAACTTCTCATTTAATATGTATATTTTTATGAAATCTAACAAAAAGAAATCGAAATGAGAGAATAAAAATGTAAAAAAATGTTCAACCTAACCTAACCTAAGAATAAAAATCTTTGTTTATTAAAAACTTCTCATTTAATATATATATTTTTATGAAATCTAACAAAAATAAATCGAAATGAGAGAAAAAAATGTAAAAAATGTTCAACCCAACCTAACCTAAGAATAAAAATCTTTGTTTATTGAAAACTTCTCATTTAATATATATATTTTTAAGAAATCTAACAAAAAGAAATCGAAATGAGAGAATAAAAATGTAAAAAAATGTTCAACCTAACCTAACCTTAGAATAAAATTCTTTTGTTTATTGAAAACTTCTCATTTAATATATATATTTTTATGAAATCTAACAAAAAGAAATCGAAATGAGAGAATAAAAATGTAAAAAAATGTTCAACCTAACCTAACCTAAGAATAAAAATCTTTTGTTTATTGAAAACTTCTCATTTAATATATATATTTTTATGAAATCTAACAAAAAGAAATCGAAATGAGAGAATGAAAATGTAAAAAAATGTTCAACCTAACCTAACCTAAGAATAAAAATCTTTTGCTTATTGAAAACTTCTCATTTAATATATATATTTTTATGAAATCTAACAAAAAGAAATCGAAATGAGAGAATAAAAATGTAAAAAAATGTTCAACCTAACCTAACCTAAGAATAAAAATCTTTTGTTTATTGAAAACTTTTCAGTTTTCCCCGCTCGGATTCGGTTGTAACTGGTGTCGTGGTATACAACCCGCGGGAATGCGCGGGAAGGTGCGGGCGGTAAGTGGCGAAAACCGATTTTTTCAGTTTTCCCCGCTCGGATTCGGTTGAAAACTGGTGTCGATCGTTCGGGCTCCGAGGGGCCTTCAAGCTGGTATACAACCCGCGGGAATGCGCGGGAAGGTGCGGGCGGTAAGTGGCGAAAACCGATTTTTTCAGTTTTCTTCGCTCGGATTCAGTTGAAACTGGTGTCGATCGTTCGGGCTCCGAGGGTCCCTCAAGGTGGTATACAACCCGCGGGAATGCGCGGGAAGGTGCGGGCGGTAAGTGGCGAAAACCGATTTTTACAGTTTTCCCCGCTCGGATTCAGATGAAACTGGTGTCGATCGTTCAAGCTCCGAGGGGCCTTCAAGGTGGTATACAACCCGCGGGAATGCGCGGGAAGGTACGGGCGGTAAGTGGCGAAAACCGATTTTTTCAGTTTTCCCCGCTCGGATTCTGTTGAAACTGGTGTTGATCGTTCAGGCTCCGAGGGGCCTTCAAAGTGGTATACAACCCGCGAGAATGCGCGGGAAGGTGCGGGCGGTAAGTGGCGAAAACCGATTTTTTCAATTTTCCCCGCTCGGATTTAGTTGAAACTGGTGTCGATCGTTCGGGCTCCGAGAGGCCCTCAAGATGGTATACAACCCGCGGGAATGCGCGGGAAGGTGCGGGCGGTAAGTGGCGAAAACCGATTTTTTCAGTTTTCCCCGCTCGGATTCGGTTGAAACTGGTGTCGATCGTTTAGGCTCCGAGGGGCCTTCAAGGTGGTATACAACCCGCGAGAATGCGCGGGAAGGTGCGGGCGGTAAGTGGAGAAAACCGATTTTTTCAGTTTTCCCCGCTCGGATTCAGTTGAAACTGGTGTCGATCGTTCGGGCTCCGAGGGGCTTTCAAGGTGGTATAAAACCCACGGGAATGCGCGGGAAGGTGCGGGCAGTAAGTGGCGAAACCGATTTTTTCAGTTTTTCCCGCTCGGATTCAGTTGAAACTGGTGTCGATCGTTCGGGCTCCGAGGGGCCTTCAAGGTGGAATAAAACCCGCGGGAATGCGCGGGAAGGTGCGGGCAGTAAGTGGCGAAAACCGATTTTATCAGTTTTCCCTGCTCGGATTCAGCTGAAACTAATGTCGATCGTTCGGGCTCCAAGGGCCCTTCAAGTTGGTATACAACCCGCGGGAATGCGCGGGAAGGTGCGGGCGGTAAAAGGCGAAAACCGATTTTTTCAGTTTTCCTCGCTCGGATTCAGTTAAAACTGGTGTCGATCGTTCGGGCTCCGAGGGGCCTTCAAGGTGGTAAACAAACCGCGGGAATGCGCGGGAAGGTGCGGGCGGTAAGTGGCGAAAACCGATTGTTTCAGTTTTCCCCGCTCGGATTCAGTTTAAACTGGTATCGATCGTTCAGGCTCCGAGGGGCCTTCAAGGTGGTATACAACCCGCGGGAATGCGCGGGAAGGTGCGGTTGGTAAGTGGCGAAAACCAATTTTTATTATGTTTTTTGCGTCAAAAAAGGCGCAAAACTTTCAGTAAAAATTCTGAATATTTTTTTACAGGTACGGCGCAGACCACCCTACTACGCGGTACCAACAGTTTGGAAATC
>NW_028181907.1:0-38052 GCF_056956725.1 Heliconius melpomene rosina | reverse complement strand
GCTATCTCGTTTAAAACGGGAATGGAGAAAATTTGAACCCTTTTTTTTCAATTTGTTTTTAAATTCTGTATATGTAAAACTTTCTGCTCTTTTTTCACAACATCATAACTCATATATGAAGTTTTCAAAAATTAATCAAACTTAAACATAGTACCTATGAAAATGCTTCGAAAACATATTTAACACCAAAAATTAAATCACTCAAGTCTTTCAATCAATAATAAACACTTTATTGTTTTACATAATTTTTTCTTTTTTTTAGAAAAAGGGTTAAAAAATTGTTTGAAATCCTTTTATTAATAAGAAAATGAATGAGGCCTAAAAGTTTCTATAATAGAGTCAGCCTTCGGGTTGTGTTACCTTTACACTTTTCTGCTTCCTCTATAAGCGAAACCTTTCAAGGGTATGCTGAATCTGTACGCTCAAACTTTGTGATTCTTTGAGTTTTTAGGTTGGTCTGGCTGGAATCTGTTTGTTGTCTATGTAGATGTTCTGCTACGCATTTGTGATTCTCTGTTTGTCTCTCTTGCAGCCTTTTTTTAGCATCATTTTAGGTATTTTTTTTTATTATGAAAAGCAGGATATCAGAGTAGATAAAAAACGATGTAAGAAACTAGATTAGCATTTTTAAGTTGTATATTACACATAAAAAAAATTAAATTTTTCTCTATTTAAAAAACTATTTTTAAATTTCAGCCCCCTTTTTTTCATGGTAGCACGCCGGGCGCGGTAGCGCGCTCGTCGCGCAACAAGAAATAACTCAAGGAAGAATATTTACGCTAACACTTTATTACTATGTACATGTGTTATCACCAAAATCTCTAAGTAATTCTTTGTTACTTTATGAGCATTTTTTGTTTCGTGCACTTCTTTTTGGCCACGAGAATAGGTTACTATAATTTTCTCCTTAGAATAAAAACAGTTTATTGGAGCTAAATTATTCACTAAAAGTCTACTCTATGGGTTGCACCAGATGACTGTATCTAAAGTCAACGTCAACACTTTTTCCTCGCTTCAGTTCCTCTACTACGCCAGAGCCCATATTTATCTCACTAAGTCCCCTTCTATAGTCTAAAGAGATGCTTTCAAGAGTCTTTGCAAGAATTTTCGTTTGAATATAAGTCTCCGTTGAGGTAGACAATCCTATGTTTTTGGAGTGAGTCTTGTAATACGTTGTTACCAAGCCGTCCCATGATACAACATACGGTATAATCCTTGTTTTAGCTTTAAACATAAGCCCTAGTTCATTAGCAAGAATATCGTATTTTCTTAACTTTTCTGTTTCAACAGTTTGCAAGTTGTCCTGACTTGTTATACCGACTTCTATTAATGTTATTTCATTCTTCACTTTGTCGAGTATAAAAATATCAGGCTTGTTGTGCTGTATTTTAACATCAGTATTAATCCTTGTATCCACTCGGATTTCGACATTTTCATTGCTTATGATTTCTTGAACTGAATGGCTACGTATCTTTTTTGAAGTTTTTAGATTATACCTAAGGCACAACTGCAAATGTATGCACCGGACTATTTCATTATGGCGTCTTGTGTAGTCAAAATTTAGCATTCTGTTGCATCTGGTCGCAAGATGATCTACAGTCTTCTTTTTGTCCTTGCAATGAGGACATTTGACTGAATCACCAAGAAACATGTTTCTATCTTGGAGAAAGCACAAGAATGCCTCGGTTCTTGCATCATTATTGCCTTTTATGAGGCAAGTTGCTGATTGGGGATAGGAAATAGATGGGTTATTTCTATGACTGTATAATTTTCGATGATAAGGTTTTTTTTCTATTTCACCATACAGAAATCGGATTTGTCAATCCACCAGAGTCCTTATGTCTAGCTCTTTCTCAACTATATTGTACTTTAGAGAGATATATTTTTCTATTTGTGATAGATGGGTTTTATTATCTTTTTCCACCTTTAAAATTGCGGCCCTCCTTCCAGAAATATTTTTTGTAGTTGTTAACGTTTGAATAAGGTTCAAAAGAATACACTCACTTTTATGCTCTATACTATGTAATCCTCTTCCTAATTCTTTTGGGTATGGTCAATTATAGGTCGCGCGGGAAAAATACTGGTCGTGCGGGAAAATCAGATGACGTGGGAGGACGTGTTAAAGAAAAAATCAAAAAAGAACTTCTTTTAGAACAATACAAATTATTTAAAAAAAAATTAACTTCCCTTCCACTAAAATGAATTTTCCTAAGAACTATAGTATGCTTGAAAACATTTATATTCTGCTGAAGTCTAATCGAACGTAAATCAAACTGTTTTAAACAATTGGCTAAGAACGGAAAGAATTTTAAACGATTCATTTTACTGTGAAAAATGTGGAATGAACATGAGTTTAAATAAAAGAAAAAAGAATGTTGACAAGGAAATTGTTATACTCTTTTGAAAAATAGAGTTCACAAATAGAAATAATATTTTTATTATATAATTTCTTCATGCCCTTTCATGAAGTGAAAATATTTATGTTTAAAATATTTAACAAATATTTAAATGTAGAAAATGTCATTCTACCAAGTCAATAAGGTGGGGAAAGTATTTTTATGACATGCATTTTTCTAAGTACGAGCTTTTACAGTTGGTGGTTTTATTTGTTGAGGATGAGTATGTAAAAGATGTTTATAACACAGGACTTTACTCAAAACCAAAGGTTGTTGTTTTTTTTGGTGCATTGAGGAAAGCCTGTACAAACTACTGTGATAAGACTTTTAATCGAATTGGTGCGGATGCAGTGGTTGAAATTGATGAAACCGTCATTAGCAAACGCAAATACAATAGAGGTAGAATTGTGAAGCCCCAATGGTTATTTAAGTGCATAGAGCGAGCTACAAATAACTTTTGTCTTAGAATGATCGACAATAGAAGTAGACCAGCACTAGAGAGCGTAATCAGAGAGTGTATTATTGAAGATTCAGTAGTTCCTAGTGACTGTTGGAGTTCTTATATGTCTCTTTTTGCTTCTACAGATGATTATCAGCATTATTCTGTAAATCATAGCCAAAATTTTGTTGATCCAGTAACAAGAGCTCATACCCAATCAATTGAATCGCTTTGGTCTAGATTGAAGCGTAATCTACGAAATAAAAGATTAAGAAACTACCAACATTTAAACGATTATTTGGGAGAGTTTACATTTCGAATCAAGACAAAGAAAATTCCACGTCAGCTTGTATTTTTTCACTTACTGAAAGATTTAAATAAATTCATCTAATTTATTTTTTTAAATAATTTGTATTGATTGTTCTAAAAAAAGTTCTTTTTTGATTTTTTCTTTAACACGTCCTTTCACGTCATCTGATTTTCCCGCGCGACCAGTAATTGACCATACCCATTCTTTTCTAGGCAAATATAATCTCTCCTTACAGCCTGGTTGCTTATGTATTCCTTTTAAAACCAGAATTTGTCTTATCTCTTGATCGCGTATTTTATATTCTTCTAGTTCTAGGTTTAAAACTCCTATATAATAATTTATGACAGAAAGTGCATGTTCATTGATAGCTTTAAACATATTCTTCCCACTCAGTCGAGTTTCGCATAACTTACTAATTCTTTCCTTGATGGTTGACTTAATCCTTTCGAATGTGGAAGCACAAATCTTATTTTGTATAGTTTCTTTGATTCCTAGATACTTATAACCTGTATGTTGACACACTAGGTTAGCGTCTCAGAGCAAGAAATAGTATTTGAGGCAGATTTATTCTTGTTAATCTCCAGTCCTATACAGTTAAAAAACCTTTTAATCTCTTTAGCATCGCTTTCAGAATATCCTCATCTTTGGCTTTTAGCTTCAAATCATCTATAAAAGGAAATGATTTGTATTGAAAGAACTATTCTCGGATATGATATTAAGGTTGGGATACTCGCTATTAAGCTTTCTGCTTAGTGGATCCAAACATAAAACGAACAATAAGGGTGATAAGCTATCACCTTGGAGTATTCCTCTTTCAACCTTTTTTTCCGATACCTCCCCACCATTGTTTCTTATAGATAATTTCCAGCTTTTAAAGAGTGTTTTTAAAGAAGATATTATCCATTTTGACAGGTTTAACTTTTCTATGCATTTTAGTAGATAATCGTGGTCTACAGAGTCAAAAGCTTTCTTTACATCTATCCATGCTGTCTTAAGTCCATTACTGTATTCTTTATTAACTGCTTGATTAAGAATCACTTGTTCCTTTGCACCTTGTACACGTTTAACGGTTCCTAGCTGGTTTTACGCAAGTAATTCCCTGCTTTCTACCTCAAGTTGCAAAACTTGTGTAACACATTTTGTAGTCAATTTATAGAGGTTAGACATGCATGTTATAGGTCTAAAATCACTACCTTTTAAAGGTTCACCTTTGGGTATTAAGTGTGTTATACCTTTATTAAATCATCCTTTTTGTTCCGAACCTGATAAACATATATCTTTTATTACTTCATACAAAAGTTTGTGTAAGGCTGACATTTTCTTAAGAAAAAAGTTGTATATTCCATCACAACCCGTTGCTTTCCAGTTGGGTAAAAATTTGATGACTTCTTCAAATTCTACATAAAATAAAAAATTTAAAGGTGTTTCAGAGAAGGGTGAAAAGTCGAGTAGATATTCTAAATAATTAGAATCTTCATTTTTTTCCTGTTTATTCCACATTCCCTACCAAAAGGCCTTAATTTCAGATTCTAAAACTTTATGCACTGTTCACTTTTCACCGGCTAGTTTTCTGTAAAAACTTCCTCTGTATAATTCAAATAGCGTGTTTGTCTTTGGGGTGAACTCCTCTGCATAGAAATGACTCAATAATATTTAAAGAGTTTTTAGAGTAAATATTTTTATATAATTGAGGAGAGCTGGGGTTCTTCATTTCTATGTTTAGGGTAATTTCTTGGTTTATATATTTTTGGCTTTTAGAAGGAACCAATCAGCTTAAGTGATGGATTATCATAACTGATAATCCATGAAATAAGCAAATAATAAAAATAAACCAATAAAATAAATAAAAGAACCAATCACCTAAACCATGTGGTATCAGGGATACCACAGTCTTTCTTTGTTCACATCTCTTTTCATACATCTCAATCTTTTTTCCATAAATTACCTTTTTTTCCTCCATCAATATGATATACGCTTTGCAATTTTTCTGAATCTTATATGAAAACCTCAACCCCCTCATACTTCTGTTTAATTTAGCTTTTTCATCTTAAGTAAGTATCTCTATGTTGTTTGCTCTCTCTGCAATAATAAGTAATAAATTAATTTTCTCTATTTTATTATTTATATTCTTTTTCCATTCAAATTGCTTTCCTGGCTTCTTGGTAATTTGACTATAGCATAGTTGAGACACTTGAAGAAACTTGGCTATGTCGGTCATGGTAAGGTTACGAAAACGTGAAATTTGTTCTTCTAATGCTCTATTTATCAATCAAGCACCTAAGTATCTATCTTTTCGGATGTTATTTTCTGCGAAAAAAACTATTTATTTTGTCTAGGTCAGTCTTTAGCAATCTCATTGTATCCCTAATCTTAAGAAATCTTAAGAAATAATTTTCCTTCCGTTATTGACTGATCGCTAAAAAAAGACTCAATAGTTTTCATTCTTTTAGTGCATTCATCTTTAAAGCGCATCTGTGTACAGTTCCGTCCCGAAGATGTAGTTATGCCGTTGCTCGCCATTTTCTTAAGATCCAGCACAGAAGAACAAATTTTAAATTTTTCACAAAAGACACTATTTACTAATTTCCACCCATTCCTTGGCATCCGGCCAGATCTTGCTGTTACTCCTTTGAGCATCTCTTCAGGCCATTCAGTCTTTGAGACTGATAGCTTCAAAAATAAAGACTTGAGCGACAGGGAACCATCCAAGGTTGTCAGTGTATCCGTCTTATCTTTTAATTGATTATCATTCGTACCACCACGGTTGTCTACTTTTAATTTTGTTTTGTTCTCTCTTTTTTTTTCCTAAAAGATTTTCTTTACACTCCATATTTTCTCCTTATAATAATAAATACATACATACAAAATATTTTAAATTTACCACAAAGATTATAAAATTAAAATTATCATAAATTAAGGTTAAAATTAAATTTATATTATGTAATTTTAAAAGCAGATAACACAAAAAAAATTTAGCTCACTAAAATTAAAAATTTTAATTGTTGTCGGCGTTATCCGACAAGGTAGAGAAAGTATCTTTAACTTTTCTTAAAAAATTTTCAGAATCTTTCTCCATAGAAGATCCTTGTTCCTCGTCACTTGACGATGTTTCCTCAAAAAAACTGTCTCTAAACTTTTTTTCTTCATCATTTAATACTTCTGTAAAATACTCCTCCCTTTCTGTTTCAGACTTATTTTGAATTACAATCTTTTTATCGTTAGGTATTTCATCATGTTTTATATTAGTCAAAAAAGGTAGATCCCTACTTATAAAATCAGAAAACATATTTTTTTGTGAAACCAAATCATTATCTTTTGATAAAGATAACATTATTGTCCTATCCCCAAAAATATGCACATCTTCATCAAAAAAATCATCAATAAATTCTTCTTTTAAGCCAACTTTATGAAACGTGGGAGCTATAATATCTTCTAAATTCTTAGACATAGGGTATGCATCATCTTCTGAATCTTCAGATGAAGCATGAAAAAATACAACTTCTAGACTTCTCATGACTGGAGTTGATAATATTGTATTAGGCAAGATTCCTTGGAAAACGAAGTATCGATCTTTAAACCAATCATAGTCGTACTTAGAAATATCTATAAGAAACAAAGAATAATTTTCCTTGTTATATCTTTTAACAAGTGTTACAGGGGATTCATCTAATGACGTAGGAAAAACATAAGGATTGATATGAGAAATCTTAAAATCTGGACTATCTTTTTCCAAATCAGATTCAAATGCAAATCCTAATGAATCTATGATGTTATCTCTATGCAAGAATATAACCTCATTGTATTGTGATAATACCAGAGTAAGAAACAAAAACATGGGATTTTATGCTTTTTCTTTTTTATATTTTTCTATAATCAGTTAATTAAAAATTATCATTCAAAAAAGGGGAAGTCTATTTTAGGATAAATTAAGTAAATCGTCTTCGAATAAAATATATAAATAGAATATAACAATAATTACAACTGCCTGTTATCTTATTTATGATAGAAATAGATTTTTATGAAGATATGATCTTTCTCAAGATACTTTTTTTGAAAATACAGTATTCATGCTTGAAATAGTAATGCATTTAAATGTAAACAAACAAAAAAGATTATGAATCATTAAGACTAAATGTTCTTTATTACATAACATCGTTTTTTAAAATGTAAGTTTTGTTATAAGTTTGATTGTCAAACATGTTTATGCAATGTAACTTATCTAAGTCAGATAAAGTTCTCATAGCATATACAGTTTGTAAAAAAAAACGGAACGATAGAAAAGTAGTGAGAAAATATGTGTTTAACCAATAAGAAAAGCTATGTTAATTCATAAGAAAAAAATGACTATTATAGGCTTTCTTACGATGTTTCTTGATACTGTTTTCTAGCATTAATTTGTAAATTTATGCATTTAATTAAAAATTTTGTAAAAAAAAAAACGGAACGTGTGGTATTAACCACATTTTAAAAATTATTTTGTACTGAGAAATTTCTAGAAGAATAAAATTTCTAGAAATTTTGAAATATAAATAAATTTTAACCCTAGAAGGATATATAAAAAATAAATGTCTTTAAATACAAAACGTGTTTTTAACAAGAAAGGACATATCGGGAGGACAGTCGACGTCAAGGTCAACGTAGTTGAATCGTTCCTTGAATCCGGTCGCATCCCCCGAGATTACGTCAGAACGCTTTTATTAAATACTTTGTATGTCCTCATTTTGCCCTAAAAACACTTAATGTCTTTTTTTTAAAGCTTAGAGATAATTTTTGGGGCTCAAGGCCGCCGCACCAGCCAGAGGTAAGGGGGGGACCCTTGAATTGGAAAAAAAAGAAAAAATATTAACGTAATTTATTCTCAATAAGAAAACTTACTATTTCATACCAAATTGGTCCTATTTCATCAAAACTATTAGATTTAAGGTTATAATACCTAAAAATAAACTCTTCTAAGAATGCAGGTACTGCCGACTTTATTACTCCTTTCCTTCTAATTTCTTCATATCTTATTAAAGACCATAAATTCTCAATGTTATTTGTATTAAATCCATTCTTATTTTTGAATCCTATACTATGATAAACGATTTCATGAGTGCAATACGCATCCTGAATTGCTTTTGGGTAAAATGAATACCCATCAGTAATAATTAACGAACCTATAAAAACGTGTTTACCTATAGATATGAAAATTTCATTATTTTTTTTTGGTACTCTATTAAAATTTATAGGGGTAAAAACGTTTTTTTTGAAAAAAAAAATCTGGCTGGTGCGACGGCCTTGAGCCATTTTTGGCATAAATCGGTGGGTATTTGACTCCATTCCTCAGAGATTCTTGCTTTTAAATCATTTAAGTTTTTTGGTATTTTCTTAGCAATTGCCTCTTTAACGATAGCCCAGAGATGCTCTATAGGGTTCATATCAGGGGATTGAGCTGGCCACTTTAAACACATTGATGTTCTTTTCATTTAAAAACCTCTTAACCAAGCTTGAGGTGTGTTTTGGATCGTTATCTTGTTGGAAAATAAAGTCCGAAAGACCCATTTGCCTAGCCGAAGAGACAAGATTTTCAGCTAAAATACTACAATACTGTGCAGCATCCATTTTTCCATCTATAAAAACGAGTCTTCCGACACCGTTATATGAGAAACAACCCCAGACCATCACACCACCCCCTCCGTATTTAATTGTAGGCGTTAAATTTTTGGAATCTAAGGCTTTGCCTGGTTCAAGCCACACTGAAACCTTTCCATCAAAGTAAAACAAGTTAAATTTAGATTTGTCACTGAATATTATCATCTTTTGCTCTTCTTCTGACATCATAATCCAATCCTGGGATACTTGATATCTGGCGGTAATGTGTTGAGACTTGAAAAATGGTCTCTTTAGAGGAGAAAAAGCAAATAAGTGTATGTCATTCAAATAATTTTTGATTGTTGTATGAATTTAACTTAATCTACACTTCTCCTCTACGATGCTTTGCATCTTTCTCAGTGAAGTTTTTGAATTTTTTTTATTTTGTGAAGACAAAACCTCGAAAACTGATGAAGAGATTTTTTAGGTCTACCATTACCGCCTACATGAGCAAAAGTATGAAAATATATATACTTTTGTACACTCCTGACACCGTTGATTTGCTAATACTGAAAATTTTGTCTATTTCTGAATAGTTGTATTTTTCTTGAATTAGAGCCACGATTTGTGCTCTTTCCTGTTCACTAAGGTGACTGCTCATGGGAGTTCATGTTTAAAAGAAAAATAATAACAATTTTTTATATTTTTGGCGATTTTTTTAAAGCGTTCCGTTTTTTTTTACAAAATTTTTAATTAAATGCATAAATTTACAAATTAATGCTAGAAAACAGTATCAAGAAACATCGTAAGAAAGCCTATAATAGTCATTTTTTTCTTATGAATTAACATAGCTTTTCTTATTGGTTAAACACATATTTTCTCACTACTTTTCTATCGTTCCGTTTTTTTTTACAAACTGTATATCGGTAAATATAAAATTCATCATGACGTCATGGTCAATCACGAAAAAAGGCATGGGATTTAATTACTTAAGTAATAAAAAAATATGAGTGTAATTTATAGGAATCTTTGATGATAATTATTAGATTACCGGTTATAGAAAAAATGAATTCGCTAGACCTAAAAATTTTTTAGAGTTCCGCCTAAAAAATATTAAATTCTGTCATGTCTTAAAATGACATTTTTAATATTTATTGAGTTTAGTTAAATTTGTGAAAAATTTAACTTTTATTTAATTTATAAAAAGTTTGCTTATGTAGGTGTCATGTTTGGTTTAAATTGTTTTATATTATAAGAGAATTATATTTTATCTGATTTCTTCTCAGAAATCTTTCTTTATATATTAACTAGCAGAGCTATCCCGTTTAAAACGAGACTGGGAAGATTCGTACCATAATGTTTTATTCTGTTCTTTTTAAATTATATTTCTGACTGTCTTACTTTTTTTCAAAACATCATAACTCATATCTAAAGTTTTCAAAATGAATCAAACTCAAACATAGTACCCATAAAAATGCTTTAAAAATAAATTTTAAACCAAAAATCAAATCATAAAGTTCTTTTAATCAATAATAATAACTTTACTGTTTTACACAATTTTTCTTCTTTTTTTTGGAAGAGGGGTAAAAAAATTAAAAAAACATTCTTTTATATATAGTGATGATGATGATTTTAGATTTTAATTAATAGCTGTCAAACGTTTCTTCCCTGAAACAAAACTCATGAATTATAAATTATAACGCATTCTTAATTATAAACCATTGTTTATTAAATCAACATCCTTTTTCATTTAATCCCTATTTCAAATCAATTATGACTATTGGTTATATAAATACTCTAAAAAGGTTAAATAAGAAAAATTATAAATAAATGAGTTCTTTAAACAATATGTATTGTTGCTGTTAGGATCTTTATTCATAAAATTATTTATTAGGGTATAAATTATAAATTTTTAAATATCATTAACAAGCATAATTATCTTATTTGAATTTTTTATAATATTGTATTTTTTTTCATCCTGGGGGGAAACATCAGCATTGATCCCTAAAATCTTGTTTTTTATCTTAATTTCTTCTTAGTAAAAATAAGATAACGCTGTTGGCGTAGTTTTGTTTATGGCGCGACACAATTATTTATCCACTTTAATCCATGGAAGAATCTAAATCAACCAAAATGAAATAATTTATTCGTGTATGTTTATTTATCTAGTTTCATTTCTTAGGGCCTTTTAAGTTCATATTAAAATAGCTTTTTTGGGATGTTGTCACCCCTAAGTCTCTTGCATTTCTTTCATGATTTTATCGCCGCAGGTCCTTTTTGTCGACCGTTTATTGTTAACCTTCAAGATTTATCCTAAGAAACTTTAGACTGATTATATGCTTCAATTTTGTCGCCTAATTTAAATCTCTTCTATATTGTATGTGAAAGTTTGTTTCAACCCCATCCTTAGTAACCTCAATGGCAAATTTAGTAAATACAACATAAAATGCCTAAAAATCTTATATAAATATTAATATTGACCTACGAAAAGGTTAAAATCGATTATAAAAACTTTGAAGTTTTTAGTGTTTCTTACTTTTTTTTAATCTTAGAAATTTTAAATTAATGAAAACCATGTCTTATATCGATAATGGCAGTATCAATAAGAGCATTCCAGCAAAAATATCAAAAAAGGGAACCTCAGCATGAGCATATCTTGTGAGAAGAGGTTAGTGAAACGCGCAAATTGTGCTTTTAAGTGCAATGAGTCGGTTTATTCTGTTTGGGAAAAAAGAACGTAAGAATATGTTTAATGCTCATTCGAAAAAAAAGTATGTAAAAGCGTTCTATAAGCTAAGCTTTCCAAGTATGCAGCGATGTAATCTACCCTTTTGTTGCAGTGTTTTCTTGATCTTTTTCTTGTTTTGTCTGCAATTAAAGTTATTTTATTTCTTTTATTTTATTAGTATGTAAAAGTGTATTTAAGTTAGTTCAGTAACTGGCTAGTGCATTCATCCAGAAAAAGTTTTAAAAATACTATGATACAATATGCATAGTTGTTGGTTATAGCTTATAAGAAATAAACAAGAAGAGACATCTTTAAGTAATGTGTGTGGGGATTGTTACTCAAAAAATTGTATAAAAAAGTTATTCTTTTGGTGTTTATAGGGATGGTATTGCTTATTTAAAAAAAGTACCGGTTTTTGGTTATTAGAGAATTATGAATATTTATCTTAATTTACAGATTGGTTATTGTAAATTAAAAGTAAAGACTTGAGAATGTTACATAAATAACGCGCAATATTTGTTATTTCAGATTAAGTAATAGAATAACAAGGATTTATTTTAATACACAAAGGGGTTTCATATTCTACCTGAAGTTGGCCTTAAAATATTTTTAAGATAAAATTTTTTATTGAATGAAAAATTTATAAAATAACTTTATTGAGACTACTATAAAAAAAAGGTTGTTTGTAAGACCGAAGAAACACCACACACACCTAGCAGAACTCCAGAGTCAAGCCAACAAAAATTCACAGAATAAAAAAGTTCGAGCATACCTTAAGACAGGCTTCGCTTACAGAGGAAAAAAAAAAAGTGTAAAGGTAACACAACCCGAAGACTGACTCCATTTTAGCAACTTTTTGAGGTCTCTTTCATACTTACTAACTCGGACTTGAACCGACGTACCTCTAATGATGCGGCATCAGCATCGTGCCATCCTCCACCAGGATTTAAGATAGCTTTATGGAGAAACTACCAAACCATACTCTTTTGGATTGATTTTTAAAGGAAAAACCATCAAAACAACACTCAGCACATTCACTAGAACAAGTTAGATTTTTTATTGAATATGTTTTCTTGATGATGACGAATCGCCTGTGAGATAGCTTGTTTTATGAGTTTCTTTTTGTTTGTTTTTTTTTACAATTTTTCCATAAATTAAAATAATCTTGTCATTTTTTAAAGAATTTATTTGTTCTTGCATGAGGCTTAAATGATAAATAAATATTTAAAAATCTACTCTACGGCAAATTTAAAAAAACAAATGGTAAACTACATACCTTCTGAGATAAAAATTTTGAAAACTTTAATTGATTTGGTTGGTGATGTATAATAAGAAAACTATCCCCATATCTTTTTAAAAAGTTTCTTCTTTTTTTTTTTCTTAGAAGGATTAAGTTTCTGACTTTCTTTGAGTTTATTTTCAAAGAAATTTTCTCTAAGACTCTTTTCTTCATCATTCAGTACTCTTTTAAAGTATTCTTCTCTTTCTCTTCCTGACTTATTTTGTATCAAGACCCTCTTATTGTTAAAAATTTCATCAGGTTTTTTGCCAGACAAAAAAGGTACACCCTTATTTATCAAATTAGAAAAATGCTCTCTTCTTCGACACCAATCATCATCAAATAATAGAGTAGGCGATAAAGATTCCTTTTCAAGAAACTTATCTTCTCCACTAAAAAGATTATCAATAAAGTTTTCTTTCAAACCAATTTGAAAAAACAAGGGAATCAAGTCATCTTCCAAACCTAAAATTTCATGCTCTATACTTTTCATTATCGGAGTTGATAATATTGTACCAGTTAAAATTCCTTGGAAGATAAAATATCGATTCTTGAACCAATCATAGTTGTAATAAGAAAGATCTATGAGAAAGATAGAATAATTCCCCTTCTTAGATCTTTTGTCGAGTGTTATAGAGGATTCATCCAATGAAGTAGAGAAAATATAAGGATTAATATGAGAAATCTTAAAATCTAAACTATCTTCCTCCGAATCGGACTCAAATACAAATCCTAATGAATCTATGATCTTATTGTTGTACAGGAATATTACTTCATTGTATCTAGAAAATACTAAAGTAAAGAATAATAGCATGGGATGTAGTTCTTTTACTTTTTTATAATAAGTTCAATTTAAATTATCAATCGAAAAGGAGAATTCCTACTTTAGCATCAGTTTGATTAATTAAGATCTTAAAATAAGATTTATGAAAATGTGCTATTTATTTTCAGATAACTGTCATTCAGACATGTAAGGTTTAATTTTAAGTGCTAGAAAAATATTATCTCTTTTTAAATACAAAGGTGATATCACGGCTATGATTTAATTAAGTATAAAAATGGCGATAAACAAAAATTGTTATCAGAACTTAGAATGCATTTAAATTTTTCTAAAAAAACTGCATCATTTTTAAAAATAAATTCTCGGGATTTTTTATTTCATAATTAATTTAACTTAGATAAAAATAACATAAAACTGTTTTTTAAATAAAAGTTTACCATTAATAAAAACTTTTTTTTCGTTGAGAATCTCTGATTTAATAATATCATTTGAACTAAAAGTATTTTTACAAGAAACTATGTTTTATAAAAATGTGCTTTTTTTGTAGGAAAAATGTAATAAAAGTTTCATGAATTATAGATTTGAACTATCTGGAGTTTACATTCCCGTCTTTGTTGTTAATTTTTTAATTTTTCAAAATAAAATTCTATTAAAATACTGTAGGAAGTGTCTGAAGAAAATGACTCTGCTCACAGTTTGGTGTAAATTCATTTTAATGGATATGTGTCTTTACTAAGAATATCACATATTTAAAATTTATTAAGAATAAATCTTATCTTATTTTAAAACTTTCCTTATTTAAGTAAGAATTTACATGGAGACATACTTTTATGATGGGTTAAAAATGGTGACTGCGTGTAAAATCACATAAACCTAGCTGTCGAAGAATCTAAAAGAACAAACTCTGAAAAAAAACATTTTAACTTGATATAAAGCGGGAAGGTCACTTCTATGAAAACAAATATTACTTACAACTAAGCAATAGATGGAGCTTATTTAGGTCGTTAAGAAGTAACCATGGCTACATGAAGAAGGTTTCGGAAAGATGAATTAAGAGACTTCCATTTTCTAGGGAGGATCTCAGTCCAAAAATATCATTACAACATAAGCTTTGAAAATTACTTTTTGTATAAATAAATTTTATTGTTTCCAATAATCTCATGTATTTTTATCTAATATCCTCTGTGAATAAGAAATATTTAATAGTTTATGAGAATCTAAGCTGCATATGAGGTTGCAGTTAGGGGTTTTCTTACCAAACTGCACATTTGTTTTGTAAGCGTAGCTACAAATATATCCTTCGTCATCAAGTAGAGAATGCTTCTTGTTTTATATTCAAGATGTTTATACTTTAAAGAAATAAAATATTATTGCACATAGATAGCACACAATTGACTTCCACACTAATTTATTAGTTAAGTAACTTTTGAAGTGTGTTCAAAAATTCCATAGAGTTTATTTTTTTTAGATAATTAATTTCTATATATAGTAATGCTTAATTACCTTTTTTTCATCCTCTTAGAGGGTGATACTATATTTTTTTTTCACATCAAAAGTTGAATTCATTTTTTTTATTGTGAACAATTAATAAGTATAAAAAACTTTTAAAAGCGAAGTCTTCATCTGAAGATATGCTGGAGCTGTATGCTCACTCTTTATGTTTCTGGACGTTTTCTGTTGGTCTGTCTGTGGTTCTTTTGGTCTTTCCTACAATCTTTTTTTATAGAAACATTAAAGTTACTTTATTTATTTAGAACTTTTAAAAGTCATAAGGTAGATAACTTTATACTTAATTAATCATGTTTGAATCAAAATAAAGTATATTAATACTGCAGGTCTTCTCATTACTAGAATTAAAGTGCTATTATTTATACTTGTTGACGTCAATGCAGAAACATTGATATCAAAAGATACACTAGTAAGATTCTTAAGTGTATCAGATATAAAACATCTGTTTCAGATTTAAATATAAATAAGAACTCACCCACTTAAGTGTGAGCGAAACAACTAAAACATTCCTTTTATTTACAATCTTCTTACGTTAACAATACTGTTTCAATTTTTTTTAAACCACACGTGTGTCATCATCGACAATACGTGTCCTCTTTAGGTTAAAACTAAACTACGCATATTGACGTGTTAAATTTAGAAGTCTAAACCTAAGTAAATGAATATATGGATCATAATGATTTGTAATACTTCGATATATTGAATTGAATTCTAAAAACAGTAATTGATTCATTCGTAGAGTAAAAGACAATCCATATATATATGCAATTAGAAAGTAGTTTAAAGCTTAGTTATGCTATGGATTTAAAATTTTACCTTAGTTATAAGTTTTTTTTAATAACCTGATTTTAAACTAATTTATTTTTTTTAAATTAAATTTTTAAAAAACCTAAAAAAAAGAGTTTACTTTAATGTAAAGAAAGACTTTGGTGTTCATCTGATTACTTTAAATTCTAAAAAGATTAGGTATATCTAGAAAATAAATTTAATAAAAATTCAAAAAAATTAGGTGTTTTTAGATTATATTTTTAATTAAAAATAAAAAAAAAAGGTTAAATACCAAAAGCCCTCATATTTTCATGAATTATGACATCTTGATCAAAGCTTTGACTGGTATCATTTTTAGTGAAAATCATAAAAGTTACGATCCTATAACTGATTTTCAGACAATGACTGATTCTCCTAGTCTGGTGGTATGTGTAATGGAGCAATTCAAAGGAGAAATTCTAAAAAATATCGAAAAAACCCATCAAAATCCTGATCTAATGAGAATAGAGGTTAACAAATCTCACATAAAGATTTGTAAAAATAAAAAAACTGTTTTTAATGAAAACTATGAAAATTGTGGAAATAATCTTAGAAATTTTGTTTTGGATAGGCTTAGAGACTTAGGAAAAGCTAAAAATACTATATTTTCAACTAAAATTGATAAAGATATTGATAAAGAAATACGAAAAGAATTTAACTCTGGTATGGATTGTGCTATTGATTTTTTAGAGAATAATTTATTTATTTTAGAAATAGAAGAAGATGAAATGTTTAATTTAAGAAAAGAAAAATATGTTCCATTCCTCCAATACTTTTATACTCACAAAGATAAATTCTATTGTGCTTATATAAGAGATTATGATCCTTATGGCTTTTCTAAAAAGACAGAAGATCCTGAAATCAATTATTTGATAAGGACTTTACCTGACTTTGAAGTAGATCAAAGTAATTTATTGACGTACGGAGAATATACCAATGGATATAGTACCAGTTTCAGTTATATGGAGTATCAAAATTCTATCCTCGGTAAAGTAATTAAGAATGTTAGTTCAATCAAAGATTTTTTTCAAATTAATTTTTGTAGAGAAGAATCAAACAATTATTTCAGTTGTCTAAGTGTTCTTATGAAAAACAATGCTTTAGATAAGATTATGGAGCAATACATCAAAACTTTAACTGAAGAGCAATTTCTGAAATTAGCTACTGTTTTTTGTCGTCTTTGTATCTGTAAAAAGAACTCTTATTGTAATAGATGTCATTTTAGGCATAACGATGGCAATGAGAGTGAAAATTTTGAGATGAAACCATGTAAGACATTTAATTCACTTTCTTGCTTCAAAAAAAAATTAAACTTAAAAAACACAAGTGTCGAAGAACTAGAAAAATTTTTCAAATATGCATTTAAGGAACATGAAGAAAAGATTCTAGAATACAGAAAAAATTTTAAGGATATAATAGCAGATAAAATTCGAAAAACAATGTGGAAGAAATTTTTAACTTTAAAGAGAAAGGTTTTTGATATTATCATGTACTACAACGTTTTAAACGTACAGATAACAAATCAAAACCGGGTAAATCTTCTGAAAGACCTTGAAGAATATCTCAATAATGATGTAAGAGAATTAATTAAAAAATATTAATTTTTTGAACCTTTTTAATCTTTGTAAATTAAGATTCTTATATAAGAATTCATTGCGTAAAAAGATGTCTAAAAAATATAGTAAAATAAAAACACATTTGTTTAGAAGAATAGAAAAGTAACTTTATTGACTTAAAATTTTATTGATTCAAGCAAAAAAAGGATTATGATCAGTTTAAAGATAAGAATTAAATTTATACTAACTGAAGAATTAGGAACAAATGAGTTTAATACTTATAAGCTGAAGTTCTATCTAAAATCACTTAGTATAATATGAAAAAAGAGAACTTATTTTTGTAAAGATATCAGTCAAACATAATTATGTTAGGCTATAACACATTAACACTCTAAAGTCAATACACAAAAATTTATTAGTGAGGAGAGAATTGAAAAGAACCCACTCAAAGTTGCTAATCTTTCGTGATACGGGGGGAAGTTATTAAATTAATTGTTAATAAACACACTTTCTTCTATCTTTTTAGTGTTGTTATTAGTTAAAAATTCTGCGAAATATGACCTATCAGATAATTACGCACACTGCTTAAAACTGATGGGATACTCGAGTTTAATCCTTGTGAGTTAGTAGTATAAGAGGATTGTGTACAAGCAGTAGGAATATAAGAGAGTTAACTATACCTGTATGATATTACCTTTTTAAATTACTAAAATTTATACTTTAGCAACATATTAGAAAGAAATTCCCAAAAAGAAGATCTTACGTCATGAGTTTCAGTAAATTTTTGATAAATTAAAAAACGAACCCATTAAAGTGATGAAGAGGAGCTCCAGCGTAGGTTCAAACCATGAATTTCCGTATGCAAAAAGCTAAAAGAACATGTTGTTGAGATCAAGCATATTTTTTTATTTATAAATGTTTATATATGTATTTCTTAGACACATGTTTCAAAATAAGGTTAGATCCATAATAACATGTTATTTAAGTAATTTCAGTGTAGTGTTGCGACTTTAAATTGTGAATTGAAGAGTAAACGCTCTATCCAAACCTAATGAGGGATGACTTTGTTCCTATTAAATCTTTTAATTTAATTTATCATTGTTTACATTGATCTCTGATGAGAGATAAATGAATATATAAACAAATAAACTAGGATAAATTACATTAAAAAAAACATTAGAATTAACAATTAAAGTGATGTAAGCACACCACGACATTCATTTAAACTTTTTTAACAAAATGATTTTATTTTTGGATACAAGAACGTTAATTTACAACTAAAATATATAATAATTTTTTTAAATATAGTGAAATATTGGATCTAGCCAGTTCGGAGGAATGATTCCACTAAACTTGAAATTTTAAGGCCTGTCCCTTTTTGTCTTCTTTTGTTAAAAAACACATCTTTAGAAAACATTTTATTTATTCTTTCTGTGGTAAAATGTTACCACAGGAAATATTTTATTTGTTCTTGTTTATTTTTTAATTGGTTCTTTATTTTTATTGTTAGAAGATTAATTGATTTTCTTATATAATTGGTTATTATATTTTGTTAAAACTATTTAAGCAAAATATAAGATAGAAATATAGATGAATACCAAGAACTCCAGAAATCTAAATAAAAATATTAAATATAAAAATATATCTTCAGGGAACAATAAAGAGCCGTGCGTAATAGAATATTTTCTAAGCACAGGCCGAGTCCCACCTTTTTACTCCAAGAATCTTTACACAGTCCCGTTTTAAACGGGATAGCTCTGCTAGTTGATAATAAAATAAATAAATAAAATACCTTTATTAAAACTATAAAAAAAAGGTTGCAAGAAAGACCTAAAGAAAACCATTTTAGGATTGATTTATTATTTTTTATGTTTAATAATTCTCTTGCATAAAATTCTTATAAATGAACTAAACAATTTCAAAAAAAATTAATAATGTGTCATAAATATTAACATTTCTTGGCGTCAACTTAATAAAGTAGGTTTATATCAAAAATAAATTCTTCCAAAAATGCTTGTACTGATGACTTTTTAACACCTTTCCTCTTTTTTTCCTCATATCTTAATTGAGACCATACATTTTCAATGTTGTTGGTAGAAACCCTATTTTTATTCTTGAATCCAACACTATAATTTACAATCCCATGGGTGCAAAGTGAATCATTTAAAGCTTTTGGATAAGTAGGATATCCGTCAGTTATTATTAAAGTGCCTACATAAACATGTTTCCTAATCAGATTTGAAAGAGTTTTAGATTTTCTACTACTTCGATATAGATTCTATCCGTGTGCTATTCTATAAATCCTACCAACCAGGTTAATCCCGGGATATTATCATATAAGTCGGACGGTGACTAAATAAAGGCATTTTATAAATAACAGTTTCTCCAATTTAAACACTGTGATTCCCACCCATCAAAATACCTTTGTACTCATGATTCCTAAATCTAAAAAAATCAACAAGATTTTTTTTAAGCTTCTGATAAGTACGTTCACCGTTGAACAGTCATTAAGAACCCTTTGTTCGTTTTCTAGCAAGATATTCATAGATTAAGAATCTCACAGAACTCGAGTGGTAATGAACTACAGTTCACCCACGAGAGTCTCTATAAAGATTTACCCCTACCTTGGCAAACAAAAAAAAAGAAAAGAATACTCATAGACAGTTAATAATTTGTTATTTATCTTATTTTTGGCACAGCCAAGATAGAATTATAAAATAAGGCTTCTTTCTGCACTGCCCACTTTTACATTTATAGATTCTTTTATCAACGTATGACCTATTGTCAATATAGTCATAATAAATCCACATTTAGCACATTGGTTTTCTTTTTTAACAAAATTCTCATCAATGAGATAAGTAATTGACGCCTTGATCGATGAGAAAATCTCATCATTTGTTTTTTTTTGGAAATTTGTTAAAAATCATAGGGGTATAAAAATATTTTTTAAAAAAAATCTAAAAAATTAGCCGGCCGGTGAGGTAGCGTTGAGCCAAAGAAGTTATGTATAGATGGTGTGTATTTGTTAGTTACCTCCTAAATGACAAAGTTCCTTAACAAAAATAGAAGTATCCTATGATTTTGCATCCTACTGTATCTTTGGAAGCAAACACTATTAAGAATTTTATTAAATAAAGTCTTACTCTAACAGAAGTAAATGGATTTTTTCATTTTTTCTTAATGCTAATTTATATAATGTAACTATTACAATTATATAAATTTCTTCAAGTTATCAATAAGTTATACAAGAATCATAAGGCCCATGATTTAAAAAATAAATTAAATCAAAATTCAAATCAATTCCTAGATGTGTATTTGTTTAATAAGCTCGAGATGTCTAATTTATTTATTTAAATAAAAAGTTATGGTATTCATACCATAAATTTATTTTGTTATTTAATTTTCCCTCCTTTTTATCAACTATTTTCCCGGTTAAAATTATATAAACCGGAATACCCCGGAGGGGATGATGAAAAAGTTAAATAAAAGTCTTTTAGAAGAGTTTTTTCATGTGGGATACCACAAAAGTATCTTAAACTTTAGTGTCTTTGATTCAAAATGTATTTTAAAGAAATCAGAAAATAACCAAGAAGTTGTTCTTATTCTGTAATTTATATTTAAAAAATATTCTGAGATGTAATATACTCAATGTTAACTGTGTTCTATTGAACATTTATGTTTTATATGTTGAAAAAAGTCTTAATTTATTTTAAAGTTGGTTTTAATATAATTAAATCAAGTCAACAAAACTCTCCTTTATATTTGAACGAAAATTTAACAAAACAAAACTTCAGTAAGATACTTCAAGATGTTAAACTTAAAGTTCTAGTTTACGATTTATTTAATTTATCCCAAAATAGACCTTTCATCTTTTAATTGATAATTTTAAATTAACTGATTATAAAAAATATAAAGAAGAAATAAAAAAACATCCCATGCTATTATTTTTTACTTTAGTGTTTTCTAGATACAATGAGATTATATTCTTGTACGACAACGAAGTTATAGACTCATTGGGATTTGCATTTGAGTCTAATTTTGAAGAAGCTAATCCTGAATTTAAGATAAGTTGTCTTGATACCTCAACGCCAGCTACATCATTTGAAACATCTACCGTGTCATCCTTTGGAAGATTTGATGAGGGCGATTATTCTCTTTTCTCTTTAGATCTTTCTGTTTTTGACTGCAATCGCTTAAAAAGAAGTTACTTCGTTTTTCAAGGTTTTTTTTCCAATCTGATACTCACCACACCATTTATGAAACATACAGAAAATTATGCTTGTGACATAGGAATCAGTGAATTTGAATATATTGATCTAATCGTAAAAAACGAAGGGATTGGCGCAACTCCTATTGTTGATGATGACAGATATAATTGTTTTTTTAATTTAAATTTTTCAGAGATCGGGTTCAAAGAAGACTTATTTGAAGATTGTTTTGATCAGAATGCATACTATTGTGGAAGAAGATCGTTTGATTCATCTTTGATGAGTCATTACGATTGTATTGAAGAAAGAATTATTATTTCTAATATCATTAAAATACATTTTCCTTTTTTGTTGAGCAAGGAGTCTGAAAGATTATACAACGATAAAGAAGTTATAATACAAAATCAACCTGAGAAAGAAAGAGATGAATTTTTCAAAGGAGCTTTATCTAAAAATGAAGAAAGTTTTAGGAGCAATTTTTTCAAAATTCTTAAAGAAAAAGAAAACCCAAATTCTTCTTCAGATGAAAAGCCAAAAAGTATTTTGAAAAAAATTGGAGATTCTGTTCTTTACGTGTTTAACAATACTAATAACAATTATTAAAATGTTTTAGTTAAGCTTTGTTGATCATAAGGTAATTTTTTAATTCTTGAACTTCCTTCACGTCTGCCTATATTATGAAAACGGGCTCAAGGCCGCCCCGCACCAGCCGTAGATAAGGGGGGACCCTTACGAAGAAATAATGTAAAAAAAAGAAAAAATAGTGACTTTTATTATATTTAAATAGGAAAAAACTTACTGTTTCATACTAAATTTGATCTACTTCACTAGAACTGTAAGATTTAAGAATGTAACAACTAAAAGTGAGTTCTTACAAAAAGCAGGTATTGCCGACTTTTTTACATCTTCTCTCATTATTTCTTTGTGCCTTAACAAAGGCCATAAATTTTTAACATTATTAGTAAGTTTACTGGTCCTTTTTCTTTCTAATTCTGTAATTACCAATTTAATAAATAAAAACAAAGTGGGCTTTGGGCTGCATTTTGAACGTTATATTTCACATTTAATTAAATTTTATTCATAAGACAATTATTTAATGTTTTAGAAGATAAGAAAATTTCATCATTTGTTTTTCCTGGCAATTTGCTAAAATTTATAAGGATAAAAATTTTTTTTTTAAAAAATTCCTAAAGGGCCACCGCATTAGTCGAATGCAAGGGGGGACCCTTATAGGGAAAATCATGTAAAAAAAAGAAAAAATATTAACATAGTTTCTATAAGCTATGTTTCCTTGGATGTGTTCAATTTTAGGTAGCGCGGGAAAAGTTGATGCCGTGTAATGACGTCTTCAAGAAATACTAAAAAAAGAACTTCTAGTAGAATAATGAAAAATTTAAAAAGATTTACTTTTTTTAAGCCTTCTAATGAATCAACCAAAGAACACTGGTTGTTGGAAAACATTTTTATATTGCTTAAATCTAATTCTTTCATAGATCCAATTGTTCTAAACGATTGGTTAAGAACAGAAGAGATTTTAAATAGCTCATTTTTTTGTATGACATGTAGATTGGATATGAGTATCAATAAATCAAAAAAAGATACTGACAGAGAAATATTCAAGTGTAAAAAATGTTGTTCGTCGAAATCTATAAAATGGGGAGCATATTTTTATAACATGCGTTTTTTATTATATGAGCTGTTCCAATCGATTGTGCTATTTGTGGAGGATGAATACGTAAAAGATGTTTATAGTACTATGATTTATTCGAAACCAAAGGTTGTTTCTTTTTTTGGGACGCTGAGAAAAGCTTGTACAAGGTTCTATGATGAGCGTTTCGATCAAATCGGTGCCAATGGAGTAGTTGAAATTGATGAAACTGTCATAAGTAAACGAAAATACAATAGAGGCAGGATAGTTAATTCCCAATGGTTATTTGGGTGCATAGAACGAGCCACAGACAACTTTTGTCTTAGATTAATCAATAACAGGAGCAGACCGGTGTTAGAAAGTGTAATTAGAGATTGTATAATTGAAGATTCTATAGTTCATAGTGACTGTTGGAGCTCTTACATGTCTCTGTTTGCATCCAGCACTGATTATCAACACTATTCTGTAAATCATAGCCAAAATTTTGTTGATCCAGTTACAAGAGCTCACACCCAATCAATCGAATCTCTTTGGTCTAGATTAAAGCGCACCCTAAGAAATAAAGGGTTGAGCGATTATAGTCATCTTAATGATTATCTGGGAGAATTTACATTCCGAGTTAAAACAAAAAATATTCTTCCTCAGTTTATATTTTTTCATATACTAAAAGATTTAAATAAATTAATTTGACAGTAATTTTTTTAAATTATTTTAATGTTCTAATAGAAGGTCTTTTTTGATTTTTTCTTTGACACGCCATAACACGTCACTGAATTTTCCCGCGCGACCAGTAATTTTCCCGCGCGACCTATAATTGACCACACCCAAAATAAACTTATAACTCTCTTTACAGCCAATACATTTACAAAATCTTTTCTATCTTTAATCGTTTTTATATAAATTAAAAGGAGATGTTCAATCAAATTTTAAATATTTTTTTAATAAAATTTAAATCAATTGGATATCCAACTGTAACAAAAGTATACTACAAAAAAAAGTATATTTATTGAAATAATCATTTATTCATCTTATTTGCTGTAATTTAGTTTATGTTTAGTTGTAAATTACTATAACTATAAAGTTTAGAATGAAATTTTAATTTTTGGAAAATATGTACTCAACAGACATTAGTGCTATTTATCTTCCTATTATGGAGTTAAGATAGTCTTGTGAGAATTGACTTATCAATCTTAGTACTGCTAATACTGTTTGTAAAGGTATGCTTATTCTACTGATCTCCTTCAAAAAAATTTAGGGTTTAAGTTACTTCTCAGAAAATTGCAGTAATCTCGATTTCTCATTCTAAACTTCTTCCTTGAGACACAGTTGCAAATTTAAATAAATTCATTTACTCTTTTTTAGATAAAGATAAAATATTTTTTTATTTTAGATCAATTACAATAGTATTCATAGAAGAATAAAATAATCTAAATCCTTCATCTTTTTTATCTGATAGAGTTTATAAAAGATACATTGATATATATATTCATGTTTTTTTAATAATTGTAGAAGTTATCTTAGATTTAAGAACTTACCTCAATTTTCTTATTTCAAGTTTAATATATTTAGGTTATGATCCTAATAGAAAATTATTTACAAATATCAAATCTTATTATATGATTTGATTTGTAGATCTAATATAGAACATAATACTAGTAATATATTTGTATTTAAGGATCAGTTTTAGAAATAAAGAATTTTATGTATTTTTAATTTAACTGTACTATGACATAATAAATTTTTAAAATAAATTAAGATTTGAAAAACTAAAGTAGTTTATATTTATGATTTAAGATACCGTAATAGAACTCTCTCAATAAAAATTATTTTAAGTTAACATTTAAAATAATTCTAATTTAATCAAAGATAAATTTTTAAAGAATAATTAATTGAAAGAATCATCTTAAATTACAAGAATAAATATTGTTTATCTCATGCTTTTTTAGTTTTATTTTATAAAGTTTGAGTTAGACTTAACTGTATTTAAAATTAAATTAAAATATATTCCTTGTATGAGATATCTAAAAAAGATATTGTAGCTTACTTTATTCAAAGTATTTAATTACACGAAAAAAGAATACGAGTTTAAGTCTTCATGTGTAATTAAAAACAAAAAAGATTTTTTAAAAATTGTTAAAAAATTTTAGTTAATTCCTATTTCCTGAACTCCGTAGAAAGTGAGATTCTCATTTTAAATTGACATTTAAAATTTATTTCCCTCGTATTTAAAAAAAAAATAAATTATTTTAATTAAAAAAAATCTATTTAATGAAGAAATCCCCCCTAAACATGAATTTTATAAAACTTATATATGGAGTTGTTATGTCTAGAAAAAGTTTTACCTTACTCAATGATTTTCATAAGAATAAGATGACATCTAAATGTTTTACTATCCTACCAGAATTTTTGAACGAGGCCTATGGAGGAGCTATCAGAACACGAGTAAAGGGTGTTGAACCAGCTGAAGTAAATTTATTTGTTAACAATGAAACAAACCTCCTGGAAAGCATCCCATTGGATCAGGTAGACATAATTTATGTTGATGAAGCTCAATTTCTCACTAAATCTCAAATTGATCAGCTAATTGAGATAGCAAAAACAAAGCAAGTAAATCTTTTTGGTATTCATGAAACATTCCAGGGAAAAAAATGGGACACAATGGACTACATCTTTAAGTCGAATTCTATAACCACGGAAGAACTAAAAACTACATGTCATTTTGATGGAAACGTAGCAACTAGGAATATGAAATTTGTTGATAGCTTTTCGACTAAAGAGGGTGAAAAGATTATCGAAATTGTAAACAGGGAAGTCGTTTATTATCCTGTCTGTGAGGAATGCTTTTCTAGAGAAAAAATACTAGAAAATTAAACATTATTTTTCTATTTTCTACTTTGATTTTACTCAATAGACTTTTTTTCAGTAAATTTTAACAGATAAATAAAAGCTTTTATTTACTTTTTTAACTAATTAAAGTACAAAATTTGCAGACATACTAATTTTAAAATATTAAAAATCGATCTTTTAGTATTTTACATCTTTATTTTTCTAATACCATTTCCAATTCGGAAATAAGGAGAGCTTTTTCAAGCATCTTTTGAGATTGAGATTGAGGATCTGTACTTAAACATTTGTTGGTATTCTTAATTGTTAATACTGTTAACAAAATTCAAATGCCTCAAATAAGCCTTATTAAAAACACTAGTAAGACATCATAATTTAATACTAATCATAATGAGAAATATTTGAATTCATTTAGAATAATGAATGAAGGTTGGAAGATTTACAGGTGACATAAAACTTATATAAATATTTACTTAGAGTAAAATCAGATTCAAGACACTTCGATTCTGTGGTATCCCCACAAGTTATAGTAGTAATTTATCATTTGTTTTTGTTTATGTTGGAAATATTTAAAAATTTATAAAATAAACACCCCAATTTTAGGTAGTCGTTACAATTTATATGTTTATTATTTCATTTAAGGATTTGTTTATTTGTTTGTTTTAATTAATAAAAAACTATAAATAGGCAAATGATAATTACCCAATAATGAAGAGTGAACTCAATACTCGGGTGCCCGTCACCCAAAGGCAAAAACAAATAAAACTATTAACTCTAGAAACCTTTTAGAGACCTACTTCAGGGTAGAATACGTCAGATTCATAATCCTTTATTAAATACCGTACAAAGAATGAAATTTGACTTTTATGAAAGAAAATAATGTTTTTAAAGAAAGTTAATAAGTTTCTCGGATGAGCCTTCGGGTGGTAAACAAAAACCCGTGCATTCAAACTCAATGGATATTTTTAAAAGATTTTTTAAATTGGAAATTTTGCTAGAAGTAGATGAAAAGTCATTATACTGCAAAAAAAATAATAAACTTTATCTCAAAGGAGCCTAGATTGGTTTCTGGAGACATCGCTATTGAATGATGATGCAAGGCTACAACTATTGAGTAAAGGTTTCAAGGACAAGGTTTATTTCTTTCTGACATCCCCTCTAAAGGATAGGACTATTTATATTTAAAAGAATGATAGATTTAAATATCAACAAACAAAGAAGATTACAGATAATTTAGATTAAACGACCTATTATATGACCTGAATTCTTTTAAGCTGTCATTTATGATATTTTTATGGAATGTCTGGCTCAAGGTCGTCGCACCAGCCGGTTTTTTTTCTAAAAAAGAAGTGCTTATCTCTTTGAACTTTAACAAAGTACCAAAAAAAACAAATGACGAAAGAAATTGTAAGGAATCGAAAGTCTGAAAATCTTTGAGAATTGATTAGAAAACACGTTAAAGAGGTTCGTTAATCATTACTGATGGGTATCCATCTTACCTAAAAGCAATTCAAGACGCATATTGCATTCAAGAAATTGTCAATCACAGTATCGGATTTAAAATTATAAATGGATTCAATACTAATAACATTGTGAATTTATGATCTTTTAGTGATACGAAGAAATTAGAAGAAAAGAAGTAGAAAACCCGACAGTACCTGCACTTTTAGAATAGTTCGTTTTTGGGTATTATAATCTTAACTTTAACAGTTTTAATGAAATAGGATCAGTTTGGTATGAAATAATAAGTTTCATCATTAAAAATTAACTATGTTAATATAAAATAAAATAACTTTAATTGCAGACAAAAGTCGAAAAAGATCAAGAAAACACAGCAAGAAAAGGGCAGATTACATCTCAGCATATTTAAGGAAACGGGTGTGGTCAATTTTAGGTAGCGCGGGAAAATTTGATGACGTGGTATAGCGTGTTCAAGAAATACTAAAAAAAGAACTTCTAATAGAATAATTTAATTATATAAAAATCTGACAATTAAATTAATTTATTTAAATCTTTTAGTAAATGAAAAAATATAAACTGAGGAGCAATCTCTTTTGTTTTAATTCTGAATGTAAATTCTCCAGGATAATTATTAGGATACCTATTGTTATGATATCACTCTTGTTAAATAATATATAATTTTTATAAATAAATACCCTTAACTCGTAATTGATAATACCTATAATCGCTTAATCCTTTATTTCTTATATTACGCTTCAATCTAGACCAAAGGGATTCGATTGATTGGGTGTGAGCTCTTGTAACTGGATCAACAAAATTTTGGCTATGATTTACAGAATAGTGTTGATAATCAGTGCTGGATGCAAACAGAGACATGTAAGAGCTCCAACAGTCACTATGAACTATAGAATCTTCAATTATACAATCTCTAATTACACTTTCTAACACCGGTCTGCTCCTGTTATTGATTAATCTAAGACAAAAGTTGTCTGTGGCTCGTTCTATGCACCCAAATAACCATTGGGAATTAACTATCCTGCCTCTATTGTATTTTCGTTTACTTATGACAGTTTCATCAATTTCAACTACTCCATTGGCACCGATTTGATCGAAACGCTCATCATAGAACCTTGTACAAGCTTTTCTCAGCGTCCCAAAAAAAGAAACAACCTTTGGTTTCGAATAAATCATAGTACTATAAACATCTTTTACGTATTCATCCTCCACAAATAGCACAATCGATTGGAACAGCTCATATAATAAAAAACGCATGTTATAAAAATATGCTCCCCATTTTATAGATTTCGACGAACAACATTTTTTACACTTGAATATTTCTCTGTCAGTATCTTTTTTTGATTTATTGATACTCATATCCAATCTACATGTCATACAAAAAAATGAGCTATTTAAAATCTCTTCTGTTCTTAACCAATCGTTTAGAACAATTGGATCTATGAAAGAATTAGATTTAAGCAATATAAAAATGTTTTCCAACAACCAGTGTTCTTTGGTTGATTCATTAGAAGGCTTAAAAAAAGTAAATCTTTTTAAATTTTTCATTATTCTACTAGAAGTTCTTTTTTTAGTATTTCTTGAAGACGTCATTACACGGCATCAACTTTTCCCGCGCTACCTAAAATTGAACACATCCAAGGAAACATAGCTTATAGAAACTATGTTAATATTTTTTCTTTTTTTTACATGATTTTCCCTATAAGGGTCCCCCCTTGCATTCGACTAATGCGGTGGCCCTTTAGGAATTTTTTAAAAAAAAAATTTTTATCCTTATAAATTTTAGCAAATTGCCAGGAAAAACAAATGATGAAATTTTCTTATCTTCTAAAACATTAAATAATTGTCTTATGAATAAAATTTAATTAAATGTGAAATATAACGTTCAAAATGCAGCCCAAAGCCCACTTTGTTTTTATTTATTAAATTGGTAATTACAGAATTAGAAAGAAAAAGGACCAGTAAACTTACTAATAATGTTAAAAATTTATGGCCTTTGTTAAGGCACAAAGAAATAATGAGAGAAGATGTAAAAAAGTCGGCAATACCTGCTTTTTGTAAGAACTCACTTTTAGTTGTTACATTCTTAAATCTTACAGTTCTAGTGAAGTAGATCAAATTTAGTATGAAACAGTAAGTTTTTTCCTATTTAAATATAATAAAAGTCACTATTTTTTCTTTTTTTTACATTATTTCTTCGTAAGGGTCCCCCCTTATCTACGGCTGGTGCGGGGCGGCCTTGAGCCCGTTTTCATAATATAGGCAGACGTGAAGGAAGTTCAAGAATTAAAAAATTACCTTATGATCAACAAAGCTTAACTAAAACATTTTAATAATTGTTATTAGTATTGTTAAACACGTAAAGAACAGAATCTCCAATTTTTTTCAAAATACTTTTTGGCTTTTCATCTGAAGAAGAATTTGGGTTTTCTTTTTCTTTAAGAATTTTGAAAAAATTGCTCCTAAAACTTTCTTCATTTTTAGATAAAGCTCCTTTGAAAAATTCATCTCTTTCTTTCTCAGGTTGATTTTGTATTATAACTTCTTTATCGTTGTATAATCTTTCAGACTCCTTGCTCAACAAAAAAGGAAAATGTATTTTAATGATATTAGAAATAATAATTCTTTCTTCAATACAATCGTAATGACTCATCAAAGATGAATCAAACGATCTTCTTCCACAATAGTATGCATTCTGATCAAAACAATCTTCAAATAAGTCTTCTTTGAACCCGATCTCTGAAAAATTTAAATTAAAAAAACAATTATATCTGTCATCATCAACAATAGGAGTTGCGCCAATCCCTTCGTTTTTTACGATTAGATCAATATATTCAAATTCACTGATTCCTATGTCACAAGCATAATTTTCTGTATGTTTCATAAATGGTGTGGTGAGTATCAGATTGGAAAAAAAACCTTGAAAAACGAAGTAACTTCTTTTTAAGCGATTGCAGTCAAAAACAGAAAGATCTAAAGAGAAAAGAGAATAATCGCCCTCATCAAATCTTCCAAAGGATGACACGGTAGATGTTTCAAATGATGTAGCTGGCGTTGAGGTATCAAGACAACTTATCTTAAATTCAGGATTAGCTTCTTCAAAATTAGACTCAAATGCAAATCCCAATGAGTCTATAACTTCGTTGTCGTACAAGAATATAATCTCATTGTATCTAGAAAACACTAAAGTAAAAAATAATAGCATGGGATGTTTTTTTATTTCTTCTTTATATTTTTTATAATCAGTTAATTTAAAATTATCAATTAAAAGATGAAAGGTCTATTTTGGGATAAATTAAATAAATCGTAAACTAGAACTTTAAGTTTAACATCTTGAAGTATCTTACTGAAGTTTTGTTTTGTTAAATTTTCGTTCAAATATAAAGGAGAGTTTTGTTGACTTGATTTAATTATATTAAAACCAACTTTAAAATAAATTAAGACTTTTTTCAACATATAAAACATAAATGTTCAATAGAACACAGTTAACATTGAGTATATTACATCTCAGAATATTTTTTAAATATAAATTACAGAATAAGAACAACTTCTTGGTTATTTTCTGATTTCTTTAAAATACATTTTGAATCAAAGACACTAAAGTTTAAGATACTTTTGTGGTATCCCACATGAAAAAACTCTTCTAAAAGACTTTTATTTAACTTTTTCATCATCCCCTCCGGGGTATTCCGGTTTATATAATTTTAACCGGGAAAATAGTTGATAAAAAGGAGGGAAAATTAAATAACAAAATAAATTTATGGTATGAATACCATAACTTTTTATTTAAATAAATAAATTAGACATCTCGAGCTTATTAAACAAATACACATCTAGGAATTGATTTGAATTTTGATTTAATTTATTTTTTAAATCATGGGCCTTATGATTCTTGTATAACTTATTGATAACTTGAAGAAATTTATATAATTGTAATAGTTACATTATATAAATTAGCATTAAGAAAAAATGAAAAAATCCATTTACTTCTGTTAGAGTAAGACTTTATTTAATAAAATTCTTAATAGTGTTTGCTTCCAAAGATACAGTAGGATGCAAAATCATAGGATACTTCTATTTTTGTTAAGGAACTTTGTCATTTAGGAGGTAACTAACAAATACACACCATCTATACATAACTTCTTTGGCTCAACGCTACCTCACCGGCCGGCTAATTTTTTAGATTTTTTTTAAAAAATATTTTTATACCCCTATGATTTTTAACAAATTTCCAAAAAAAAACAAATGATGAGATTTTCTCATCGATCAAGGCGTCAATTACTTATCTCATTGATGAGAATTTTGTTAAAAAAGAAAACCAATGTGCTAAATGTGGATTTATTATGACTATATTGACAATAGGTCATACGTTGATAAAAGAATCTATAAATGTAAAAGTGGGCAGTGCAGAAAGAAGCCTTATTTTATAATTCTATCTTGGCTGTGCCAAAAATAAGATAAATAACAAATTATTAACTGTCTATGAGTATTCTTTTCTTTTTTTTTGTTTGCCAAGGTAGGGGTAAATCTTTATAGAGACTCTCGTGGGTGAACTGTAGTTCATTACCACTCGAGTTCTGTGAGATTCTTAATCTATGAATATCTTGCTAGAAAACGAACAAAGGGTTCTTAATGACTGTTCAACGGTGAACGTACTTATCAGAAGCTTAAAAAAAATCTTGTTGATTTTTTTAGATTTAGGAATCATGAGTACAAAGGTATTTTGATGGGTGGGAATCACAGTGTTTAAATTGGAGAAACTGTTATTTATAAAATGCCTTTATTTAGTCACCGTCCGACTTATATGATAATATCCCGGGATTAACCTGGTTGGTAGGATTTATAGAATAGCACACGGATAGAATCTATATCGAAGTAGTAGAAAATCTAAAACTCTTTCAAATCTGATTAGGAAACATGTTTATGTAGGCACTTTAATAATAACTGACGGATATCCTACTTATCCAAAAGCTTTAAATGATTCACTTTGCACCCATGGGATTGTAAATTATAGTGTTGGATTCAAGAATAAAAATAGGGTTTCTACCAACAACATTGAAAATGTATGGTCTCAATTAAGATATGAGGAAAAAAAGAGGAAAGGTGTTAAAAAGTCATCAGTACAAGCATTTTTGGAAGAATTTATTTTTGATATAAACCTACTTTATTAAGTTGACGCCAAGAAATGTTAATATTTATGACACATTATTAATTTTTTTTGAAATTGTTTAGTTCATTTATAAGAATTTTATGCAAGAGAATTATTAAACATAAAAAATAATAAATCAATCCTAAAATGGTTTTCTTTAGGTCTTTCTTGCAACCTTTTTTTTATAGTTTTAATAAAGGTATTTTATTTATTTATTTTATTATCAACTAGCAGAGCTATCCCGTTTAAAACGGGACTGTGTAAAGATTCTTGGAGTAAAAAGGTGGGACTCGGCCTGTGCTTAGAAAATATTCTATTACGCACGGCTCTTTATTGTTCCCTGAAGATATATTTTTATATTTAATATTTTTATTTAGATTTCTGGAGTTCTTGGTATTCATCTATATTTCTATCTTATATTTTGCTTAAATAGTTTTAACAAAATATAATAACCAATTATATAAGAAAATCAATTAATCTTCTAACAATAAAAATAAAGAACCAATTAAAAAATAAACAAGAACAAATAAAATATTTCCTGTGGTAACATTTTACCACAGAAAGAATAAATAAAATGTTTTCTAAAGATGTGTTTTTTAACAAAAGAAGACAAAAAGGGACAGGCCTTAAAATTTCAAGTTTAGTGGAATCATTCCTCCGAACTGGCTAGATCCAATATTTCACTATATTTAAAAAAATTATTATATATTTTAGTTGTAAATTAACGTTCTTGTATCCAAAAATAAAATCATTTTGTTAAAAAAGTTTAAATGAATGTCGTGGTGTGCTTACATCACTTTAATTGTTAATTCTAATGTTTTTTTTAATGTAATTTATCCTAGTTTATTTGTTTATATATTCATTTATCTCTCATCAGAGATCAATGTAAACAATGATAAATTAAATTAAAAGATTTAATAGGAACAAAGTCATCCCTCATTAGGTTTGGATAGAGCGTTTACTCTTCAATTCACAATTTAAAGTCGCAACACTACACTGAAATTACTTAAATAACATGTTATTATGGATCTAACCTTATTTTGAAACATGTGTCTAAGAAATACATATATAAACATTTATAAATAAAAAAATATGCTTGATCTCAACAACATGTTCTTTTAGCTTTTTGCATACGGAAATTCATGGTTTGAACCTACGCTGGAGCTCCTCTTCATCACTTTAATGGGTTCGTTTTTTAATTTATCAAAAATTTACTGAAACTCATGACGTAAGATCTTCTTTTTGGGAATTTCTTTCTAATATGTTGCTAAAGTATAAATTTTAGTAATTTAAAAAGGTAATATCATACAGGTATAGTTAACTCTCTTATATTCCTACTGCTTGTACACAATCCTCTTATACTACTAACTCACAAGGATTAAACTCGAGTATCCCATCAGTTTTAAGCAGTGTGCGTAATTATCTGATAGGTCATATTTCGCAGAATTTTTAACTAATAACAACACTAAAAAGATAGAAGAAAGTGTGTTTATTAACAATTAATTTAATAACTTCCCCCCGTATCACGAAAGATTAGCAACTTTGAGTGGGTTCTTTTCAATTCTCTCCTCACTAATAAATTTTTGTGTATTGACTTTAGAGTGTTAATGTGTTATAGCCTAACATAATTATGTTTGACTGATATCTTTACAAAAATAAGTTCTCTTTTTTCATATTATACTAAGTGATTTTAGATAGAACTTCAGCTTATAAGTATTAAACTCATTTGTTCCTAATTCTTCAGTTAGTATAAATTTAATTCTTATCTTTAAACTGATCATAATCCTTTTTTTGCTTGAATCAATAAAATTTTAAGTCAATAAAGTTACTTTTCTATTCTTCTAAACAAATGTGTTTTTATTTTACTATATTTTTTAGACATCTTTTTACGCAATGAATTCTTATATAAGAATCTTAATTTACAAAGATTAAAAAGGTTCAAAAAATTAATATTTTTTAATTAATTCTCTTACATCATTATTGAGATATTCTTCAAGGTCTTTCAGAAGATTTACCCGGTTTTGATTTGTTATCTGTACGTTTAAAACGTTGTAGTACATGATAATATCAAAAACCTTTCTCTTTAAAGTTAAAAATTTCTTCCACATTGTTTTTCGAATTTTATCTGCTATTATATCCTTAAAATTTTTTCTGTATTCTAGAATCTTTTCTTCATGTTCCTTAAATGCATATTTGAAAAATTTTTCTAGTTCTTCGACACTTGTGTTTTTTAAGTTTAATTTTTTTTTGAAGCAAGAAAGTGAATTAAATGTCTTACATGGTTTCATCTCAAAATTTTCACTCTCATTGCCATCGTTATGCCTAAAATGACATCTATTACAATAAGAGTTCTTTTTACAGATACAAAGACGACAAAAAACAGTAGCTAATTTCAGAAATTGCTCTTCAGTTAAAGTTTTGATGTATTGCTCCATAATCTTATCTAAAGCATTGTTTTTCATAAGAACACTTAGACAACTGAAATAATTGTTTGATTCTTCTCTACAAAAATTAATTTGAAAAAAATCTTTGATTGAACTAACATTCTTAATTACTTTACCGAGGATAGAATTTTGATACTCCATATAACTGAAACTGGTACTATATCCATTGGTATATTCTCCGTACGTCAATAAATTACTTTGATCTACTTCAAAGTCAGGTAAAGTCCTTATCAAATAATTGATTTCAGGATCTTCTGTCTTTTTAGAAAAGCCATAAGGATCATAATCTCTTATATAAGCACAATAGAATTTATCTTTGTGAGTATAAAAGTATTGGAGGAATGGAACATATTTTTCTTTTCTTAAATTAAACATTTCATCTTCTTCTATTTCTAAAATAAATAAATTATTCTCTAAAAAATCAATAGCACAATCCATACCAGAGTTAAATTCTTTTCGTATTTCTTTATCAATATCTTTATCAATTTTAGTTGAAAATATAGTATTTTTAGCTTTTCCTAAGTCTCTAAGCCTATCCAAAACAAAATTTCTAAGATTATTTCCACAATTTTCATAGTTTTCATTAAAAACAGTTTTTTTATTTTTACAAATCTTTATGTGAGATTTGTTAACCTCTATTCTCATTAGATCAGGATTTTGATGGGTTTTTTCGATATTTTTTAGAATTTCTCCTTTGAATTGCTCCATTACACATACCACCAGACTAGGAGAATCAGTCATTGTCTGAAAATCAGTTATAGGATCGTAACTTTTATGATTTTCACTAAAAATGATACCAGTCAAAGCTTTGATCAAGATGTCATAATTCATGAAAATATGAGGGCTTTTGGTATTTAACCTTTTTTTTTTATTTTTAATTAAAAATATAATCTAAAAACACCTAATTTTTTTGAATTTTTATTAAATTTATTTTCTAGATATACCTAATCTTTTTAGAATTTAAAGTAATCAGATGAACACCAAAGTCTTTCTTTACATTAAAGTAAACTCTTTTTTTTAGGTTTTTTAAAAATTTAATTTAAAAAAAATAAATTAGTTTAAAATCAGGTTATTAAAAAAAACTTATAACTAAGGTAAAATTTTAAATCCATAGCATAACTAAGCTTTAAACTACTTTCTAATTGCATATATATATGGATTGTCTTTTACTCTACGAATGAATCAATTACTGTTTTTAGAATTCAATTCAATATATCGAAGTATTACAAATCATTATGATCCATATATTCATTTACTTAGGTTTAGACTTCTAAATTTAACACGTCAATATGCGTAGTTTAGTTTTAACCTAAAGAGGACACGTATTGTCGATGATGACACACGTGTGGTTTAAAAAAAATTGAAACAGTATTGTTAACGTAAGAAGATTGTAAATAAAAGGAATGTTTTAGTTGTTTCGCTCACACTTAAGTGGGTGAGTTCTTATTTATATTTAAATCTGAAACAGATGTTTTATATCTGATACACTTAAGAATCTTACTAGTGTATCTTTTGATATCAATGTTTCTGCATTGACGTCAACAAGTATAAATAATAGCACTTTAATTCTAGTAATGAGAAGACCTGCAGTATTAATATACTTTATTTTGATTCAAACATGATTAATTAAGTATAAAGTTATCTACCTTATGACTTTTAAAAGTTCTAAATAAATAAAGTAACTTTAATGTTTCTATAAAAAAAGATTGTAGGAAAGACCAAAAGAACCACAGACAGACCAACAGAAAACGTCCAGAAACATAAAGAGTGAGCATACAGCTCCAGCATATCTTCAGATGAAGACTTCGCTTTTAAAAGTTTTTTATACTTATTAATTGTTCACAATAAAAAAAATGAATTCAACTTTTGATGTGAAAAAAAAATATAGTATCACCCTCTAAGAGGATGAAAAAAAGGTAATTAAGCATTACTATATATAGAAATTAATTATCTAAAAAAAATAAACTCTATGGAATTTTTGAACACACTTCAAAAGTTACTTAACTAATAAATTAGTGTGGAAGTCAATTGTGTGCTATCTATGTGCAATAATATTTTATTTCTTTAAAGTATAAACATCTTGAATATAAAACAAGAAGCATTCTCTACTTGATGACGAAGGATATATTTGTAGCTACGCTTACAAAACAAATGTGCAGTTTGGTAAGAAAACCCCTAACTGCAACCTCATATGCAGCTTAGATTCTCATAAACTATTAAATATTTCTTATTCACAGAGGATATTAGATAAAAATACATGAGATTATTGGAAACAATAAAATTTATTTATACAAAAAGTAATTTTCAAAGCTTATGTTGTAATGATATTTTTGGACTGAGATCCTCCCTAGAAAATGGAAGTCTCTTAATTCATCTTTCCGAAACCTTCTTCATGTAGCCATGGTTACTTCTTAACGACCTAAATAAGCTCCATCTATTGCTTAGTTGTAAGTAATATTTGTTTTCATAGAAGTGACCTTCCCGCTTTATATCAAGTTAAAATGTTTTTTTTCAGAGTTTGTTCTTTTAGATTCTTCGACAGCTAGGTTTATGTGATTTTACACGCAGTCACCATTTTTAACCCATCATAAAAGTATGTCTCCATGTAAATTCTTACTTAAATAAGGAAAGTTTTAAAATAAGATAAGATTTATTCTTAATAAATTTTAAATATGTGATATTCTTAGTAAAGACACATATCCATTAAAATGAATTTACACCAAACTGTGAGCAGAGTCATTTTCTTCAGACACTTCCTACAGTATTTTAATAGAATTTTATTTTGAAAAATTAAAAAATTAACAACAAAGACGGGAATGTAAACTCCAGATAGTTCAAATCTATAATTCATGAAACTTTTATTACATTTTTCCTACAAAAAAAGCACATTTTTATAAAACATAGTTT
>NW_028181906.1:12500-15000 GCF_056956725.1 Heliconius melpomene rosina | reverse complement strand
CAAACAAGACATGCTCCATACTCTCATCGCCCTCACCGCAGAAGCACTCGCTGTCCTCGCACAACCTCATATCATACAATCTTTTCTTAAAACACCCGTGACCTGTCAGCATCTGGGAGATCTCGTAGTCAGGCTCGACCCACACAGCGTTGAGACGAGCCGACACGTCCGGAAAGTATCGATAAAGCTCCCTACCCTTCTCCTCACCATCCCATCTCTGTTGCCATTCGGCGACAGTCTCCTGCGAAATTTTGCGCTTCTCCGTCCTGAGTACATCCCGAGATAGATGACGCAGGTCATCTACCCTGCCAGCACGTTTCACCTCGAGGTCCGCCGGTAGCACTCCAGCGAGCACCGGTAGTGCCGCTGAGCTCACCGAGCGGTACGCTTTGGTTAGCAGGGTCAAAGCCTGACGTTGCGTTCTAATCAATACGCTCCTAACTACGTACGTGGACGTACGATGCCACCAGCACCCTGCGGCGTAGGTGACTGTAGCCACGTATGTACCTCGATACAGGACTTTAAGAGCCCTGTATCGTATGCCCCACGTAGAAGACGAGACACGGGACATTTTCCCGAATGCAGCTGTGGCACGCTCACCGATGGACTGTGCGTGTTCACGAAAGCACTGACTCGCGTCGACTACCACCCCGAGTACCCTGGCCGACGTCACACTCCCGACTGATTCCCCGCCGAGCCGAATGACCGGTGGCCGTCCAGGCAACTTTCCCTTCAGCATCATGGTGTGTGACTTTGAGGGGGAGAAGCCCAGGCGGTTCCTCTGTCCCCACTCAGAGGCTAGTGCAAGGGCGCGTGAGGCCAGGGCCTCCACGCCAGCCCTGGTGTTCGACTCAATGAGGAACGTGACGTCATCGGCGTACGCGACCAGATGCACACCCTCCGGGTATGGCAGTCGGAATAAGTCGTCCATCAAGAGGTTCCACAGTGAGGGTCCCAAAACTGAGCCCTGCGGGCAGCCCATCGTCGCCGCCTTCCACACCACTCTTTCGCCGATATAAAGACCCACTCGCCTATTGACGAAGTAACTAGTCAGCATGCGGTAGATATTCGGCGGACAACCCCTTGACTTGGCTTTGACCAGAATCATTGGCCACCAAGCATTATCAAACGCACCAGTGATGTCCAGGAAGATAGCTTGTACATATTTGCACTTACTAGTGGCCACCACCTCCTGAAGGGAGCGTAGGGCCGTCAAAGTTGACCTACCTCGAGTGAACCCATGCTGGCAGACAGATATATCTCGTGTTAACGCTGGAGCGCACGCGAGAATGATTCGCTCCAGGATTTTACCCAGGACGGAAAGTAGCGTAATGGGGCGATATGCTTTAGGATCCGTAAGCGGCTTGCCGTTGCCTTTCGGCAGGACAATAAGCCTACCGTCCTTCCACACTTCGGGAAAAACACCTTCCCCCACGCATAGTTCGAAAACACGCGTCAGCTCGGAGCCAGCTGATAGCCACACATGTTTTACCATGCGAGCAGTGATCCCATCGATACCCGGTGCTGTGTTCGGGAGACCCTTGACTATCCTCTCCAGATCACTGTACGGTAGTGGTAGCGCGTCAGCACCAGCGGGAGTACAGGCCGCCAACAACCGGACCTGACGATGGTAAATCGTGTCCGAAGACGCATTATCGTCAGGGCAAAGTGACCGCACCATATTGTGCATGGCAGACTCTGTGTCTCCCGCATGTCCCTCCGCAAGCTTGATGCCGTAGATAACGTTGGGGGGAGGTCTCAGCCTCCCGCAAGCGGCTCTGTAGGCTAGTCCCCACGGGTCGTGGTTGCCTGTGTTTGCAAGCTCGCGGAAAAAGTCCATCTGCGCATCCACTATCGCACACCTATATCTTCTGCGGTGAGAGTGGAATCTCAACCTAGCGATCTCTTCTGCGGCCTCAACCCCTCTCTTCCTAATCGACTGCCACGTTTTACGCAAACGGTTGTTTTTCCTGCGCATAGAATCTAATGTGGGTGACCACCATTCATATCCCCTGCTTCGCTTCCCTTCCGCACACATGCCCAGACATTCCATGGCCGTTCGCGTTACAATGTTGGTAAACTCCTTACATACCTCACTTGCCGGTTTCATCCAATCTATGCGCCCTACTCTATCGTGGATCATCGATTGGAAGCGATCCCAATCCACACCGCGCTCCCGAAACCTGATTGGTCCCTCCGGTGTTCCCTTTTCGGTTGCTGCGCTGATGTTCCGCTCCTGCAGTCCAAAAGTTAGTAGTCTATGGTCGCTGGAACTGGCCCCCGTGTTGACCCGCCAGCAGCCCAGACGAACATTCCCCGACGTCAGTGTTACATCGATGTTAGATTCCCCGTTTTCAGTGGAGAACGTGGGTGGCTCCCCGGGCAGGTTCTCCACCCGGAGGCCTCTGCCTATAATAAAGGCCTCAAGCTCTTCTTTTCTTCGCGAGACCGCGCTCCCCCGGCCTATGTAGTGCCTGGGGAGGGAGTGCCACATCGGTGA
>NW_028181906.1:5000-7500 GCF_056956725.1 Heliconius melpomene rosina | reverse complement strand
TCCGAAGACCTCACTAAATCATTCAATCGGTAGTAGCGACGGGCGGTGTGTACAAAGGGCAGGGACGTAATCAACGCGAGCTTATGACTCGCGCTTACTAGGAATTCCTCGTTTATGGGGGATAATTGCAAACCCCAATCCCCAGCACGAAGGAGTTTCAACGGGTTGCCCGGGCCTCTAGGCCAGGGAGAACATGCTGATTCCTTCAGTGTAGCGCGCGTGCGGCCCAGGACATCTAAGGGCATCACAGACCTGTTATTGCTCAATCTCGTGCGGCTCGAAGACGCCGGTCCCTCTAAGAAGAATTTTAATACGTCGCCAGTGAGTTGCGCGACCGAAATCGCGCACACCTAAATGACGACGCCTATTTAGCAGGCTAGAGTCTCGTTCGTTACCGGAATTAACCAGACAAATCGCTCCACCAACTAAGAACGGCCATGCACCACCACCCACCGAATCAAGAAAGAGCTGTTAATCTGTCAATCCTTCCGGTGTCCGGGCCTGGTGAGATTTCCCGTGTTGAGTCAAATTAAGCCGCAGGCTCCACTCCTGGTGGTGCCCTTCCGTCAATTCCTTTAAGTTTCAGCTTTGCAACCATACTCCCCCCGGAGTCCAAAATCTTTGGTTTCCCGGAAGCTGCCCGCCGAGCCATTGTATTAACGTCGGCGGATCGCTAGACGACATATTTACGGTTAGAACTAGGGCGGTATCTAATCGCCTTCGAACCTCTAACTTTCGTTCTTGATTGATGAAAACACCTTTGGCAAATGCTTTCGCTGATGTTCGTCTTGCGACGATCCAAGAATTTCACCTCTAACGTCGCAATACGAATGCCCCCAGTTATCCCTATTAATCATTACCTCGGAGTTCTGAAAACCAACAAAATAGAACCGAGATCATATTCTATTATTCCATGCACGAAATATTCAAGCGGCATTTTGAGCCCGCTTTGAGCACTCTAATTTGTTCAAAGTAAAATTGTCGGCCCATCTCGACACTCACCGAAGAGAACCGCGATAGGATTTTGATATTGAACCGGCGTTTTACCGCCGGCTCACCGACGATATGCTCCGCAGACGTGTCAGTATCACCGCGGATGCGGTGCACCGACAGCGCGGCGCACAAATGCAACTACGAGCTTTTTAACCGCAACAATTTTAGTATACGCTATTGGAGCTGGAATTACCGCGGCTGCTGGCACCAGACTTGCCCTCCAATTGTTCCTCGTTAAAATATTTAAAGTGTACTCATTCCGATTACGAGGCCTCGAAAGAGTCCCGTATCGTTATTTTTCGTCACTACCTCCCCGTGCCGGGAGTGGGTAATTTGCGCGCCTGCTGCCTTCCTTGGATGTGGTAGCCGTTTCTCAGGCTCCCTCTCCGGAATCGAACCCTGATTCCCCGTTACCCGTGACAACCATGGTAGTCGCAGAAACTACCATCGAAAGTTGATAAGGCAGACATTTGAAAGATGCGTCGCCGGTACTTGACCATGCGATCGGCAAAAGTTATCCAGATTCATCAAAATTAACGACTTCGGACGCGAAGCCCTCCGTCGATTGGTTTTGATCTAATAAAAGCACTCATCCCATCACTGGTCAGAGTTCTGATTGCATGTATTAGCTCTAGAATTACCACAGTTATCCAAGTAACTGAGTAAGATCTAAGGAACCAAAACTGATATATTGAGCCATTCGCGGTATCGCCTTAATACGGCTTGCACTGAGACATGCATGGCTTAATCTTTGAGACAAGCATATAACTACTGGCAGGATCAACCAGGGAGCTAACAATAACAACATCGCTAACTCTCGCGTTGTTTTATTTATTTTGTTAAACGTCGAACGCGGGCGTCGAGAGACGCGTCGCGATGACTTTTAAAAAATAAAATTATAATAAATTTTGAACTTTGAAAGCTTACGCGACGAGCGATAACACACAAACAAACAAACAAACAAACGAATGAATGAATGAATGCATGTCGGTTCGCGCGCAAACTATCGCCGCTCCGATATTACACACGACGCGCGCGCCGCACAACGCACGCGCAGACGCCGTCGTCGGTTAGAACGAAGACGAAAGCGGTGGCGGTGTGTGCCGGTGCTCGGTCGCAGTACTGAACGTTCTCTGACGAGATCTTTGATGCGTGCGCAGCGACAACGGTCGCAAAACGCACACAACACACTCTCATAATCTCTCGTTTAACATGAGCGTGAACATGTTGTGTATACAAATCAACGCTCGGTGTTGGAGAGATCGTGGCCAATTTTAAAGGAACGTGTCGCCCCGCAAAGGGTGGCCGCGCACACTGGTATTAGAACGGTCGCTGAACAAACATCGATATAACAATGTATCAAAGTTGATATACGAACAACGCAAATCGTGCGGCGTTGATGCCCGTAATGGGGAGAGACGCGAGACACTCTACGCAAAACTGTGACTACTAATCACAAGAAGAGCGAGAGAGCCCCACAACAAACCCCCACAACAAACATAACCAA
>NW_028181905.1:0-20825 GCF_056956725.1 Heliconius melpomene rosina | reverse complement strand
AATTAGTTAATAAATAACATAAATATGTCAAATTTAAATTATTACTTTTTGTAATATTCTTTTATTCCTCAAATAATACCTATCAATTGAATAATTTCATTATTATTTTTTATTTCTATTTTTATTAGTTTTATAATTATAAATTATTTTATTTTTAATTATAAAAATAATTTTAATTTTAAAAAAATTAATAAAAATAATTTAAAAAAAAAATTTTGAAAATGATAAATAATCTTTTCTCAATCTTTGATCCTTCAACAAATTTATTTAATTTCCCATTTAATTGAATTAGAACATTTATTGGATTATTATTTATTCCTTTTTCTTTCTGATTTTTTCCTAATCGTCATTATTTATTATGAAATTTTATTTCAAATAAACTTCATAATGAATTTAAAACTTTATTAGGACCAAATAGAATTAATGGATCAACTTTTATTTTTATTTCATTATTCTTTTTTATTTTATTTAATAATTTTTTAGGTTTATTCCCATATATTTTTACTAGAACAAGTCATCTTAATATATCCCTTTCATTATCATTAACATTATGGTTAAGATTTATAATTTATGGATGATTAAATAATACACAACATATATTTATTCATATAATTCCTCAAGGAACACCAACTATTTTAATACCTTTTATAGTAATAATTGAGACTATTAGTAATATTATTCGACCTGGAACTTTAGCAGTTCGATTAACAGCTAATATAATTGCAGGTCATTTACTTTTAACTTTATTAAGTAATACAGGTATTAATATACCTAATTATTTATTAATTATTTTAATTATTATCCAAATTTTATTGTTAATTCTTGAATCTGCCGTAGCAATTATTCAATCTTATGTAATTTCTATTTTAAGAACTCTTTATTCTAGAGAAGTAAATTAATGTCTAATCATAATCATCCATATCACTTAGTTGACTACAGACCTTGACCCTTAACAGGAGCTATTGGAGTAATAACCTTAGTAACTGGTTTAGTTAAATGATTTCATAATTTTAATATAAACTTATTATTTATTGGATATATTATCGTATTATTAACCATATTCCAATGATGACGAGATATTTGTCGAGAAGGAACATTCCAAGGAAAACATACTATTATAGTATCAAAAGGTTTACGATGAGGAATAATTTTATTTATTATTTCTGAAATCTTTTTCTTCATTTCTTTTTTCTGGGCATTTTTTCATAGAAGTTTATCCCCAAATATTGAAATTGGATCAATTTGACCTCCTACTAATATTTTAGTATTTAATCCATTTCAAATTCCTTTATTAAATACTATTATTCTTATTACTTCAGGAATTACAGTAACATGAGCTCATCACGCTTTAATAGAAAATAATTATACTCAAGTTTCACAAAGATTATTTTTAACTATTATACTTGGATTTTATTTTACTATTTTACAAGCATATGAATACTTAGAAGCTTCTTTCTCAATTGCTGATAGAATTTATGGATCTACTTTTTTTATAGCAACAGGATTTCATGGTTTACATGTAATTATTGGAACAATTTTTCTTTTAACATGTTTTATTCGTCATATTAATTTTCATTTCTCAAGAACTCATCATTTCGGATTTGAAGCAGCAGCATGATATTGACATTTTGTTGATGTAGTTTGATTATTTCTTTATATTTCAATTTATTGATGAGGAAATTAATTATTTATATAATATATTTAGTATATTTGACTTCCAATCAAAAAGTTTAATAATTTTAATATAAATAATTATATTAATATTAATAATATCTTTTATCATAATAACAATTGCTAATATTTTCATATTAATTTCACTATTAATCTCAAAAAAATCATTTCTAGATCGAGAAAAATGTTCACCATTTGAATGTGGATTTGACCCTAAATCTTTAGCTCGAATTCCATTTTCTTTACATTTCTTTTTAATCACAATAATTTTTTTAATTTTTGATGTAGAAATTGCATTAATTTTTCCAATTATCCCAACATTTTATTTAGTAAATTTTTTATCTTGATTTAAAATAAGTTTTTTTTTTATTTTAATACTATTATTAGGAATTTATCATGAATGAAATCAAAATATACTAAATTGATCAAATTAGGATTATAGTTTAATTAAACATTTGATTTGCATTCAAAAAATATTGAATTTTATTCAATTTATCTTAAATAAGAAGCAATTTGCATTTAATTTCGACTTAAAAGATAGAGTTAATAACTCCTTATTTATTAATTGAAACCAAAAAGAGGTATATCACTGTTAATGATAAAATTGAATAAAAATTCCAATTAGAAATATATTGTAATTAAGCTGCTAACTTAATTTTTAGTGATTTATTATCATTAATATTTCTTTTAATTTAATTTATATAGTTTATTAAAACATTACATTTTCATTGTAAAAATAAAAAATTTTTTTTTTATAAATAAATTCTTATTTAAAGATTTTTTAATCACCTTAATATCTTCAATATTATACTCTTTATTTAAGCTATTTAAATTAAATTATTAAAAAAATAAATATAAATATTATTCATAAAATAAATCTAAATAAATAAATTTTAAAATTATTTATTTGATAAATATAATAAATAATAGAATTATTTTTTATAATATAAAATAATCCTTGTCCTCTATATATTTCTCTTCAACCTAAATCAATATTTTTATATAATATTTGCCCCATTTTTAAATAAAAATAATTTATCCCATATGTAGATAAATTTGGTAAAAATCATATTATAACATAAAAATATCTTAATTCATAAAAACATAAAAATTTATTTAGTGAATAAATTTTTATATTTCTAATTAAATAACCTAATAATAAACCAAATAAAGTCACATAAATAACTATTATTTTTAAATTAAAAGGCAAATAAATTATATAAGGATAACAAAAAATTATTCATCTTAATATTCTCCCCGAAACTAATCTTATAAATAATAAAATAATTATACTTTTTAATATAGTATAATCCTCATCATATAAATTATAAATTGATAATAAATTAAAATCATTAATTATTAAATATATTAATAAACGAATAGTGTAAAATATTGTTAATCCAGTTGAAAAATAATATAAAAAAAAAATCAATATATTTAAATTTCTTATTCTTACTATTTCTAAAATAATATCCTTAGAATAAAAACCTGCTAAAAATGGAATTCCACATAAAGCTAAATTTGAAATATTTAAACATAAAGAAGTTATTGGAATATAAATTCTAATTCCCCCTATTATTCGAATATCCTGATTATCATTTATTATATGAATAATTACCCCGGCACATATAAATAATAAAGCCTTAAATATAGCATGAGTTAATAAATGATAAAAAGCTAAATCATTAAATCCTATTCTTAAAATTCTTATTATTAAACCTAATTGTCTTAATGTTGATAAAGCAATAATTTTTTTTAAATCAAACTCATAATTAGCACAAATTCCTGCTATTAATATTGTTAAAGAAGATAATAATAATAAAATTTTTAAAAAAATTATTTCAACTAATAAATTATTAAAACGAATTAATAAATAAACCCCAGCTGTTACTAATGTAGAAGAATGAACTAAAGCAGAAACAGGAGTAGGTGCTGCTATTGCAGCAGGTAATCATGAACTAAATGGAATTTGAGCTCTTTTTGTTATAGCAGCAATAATAATTAATAAACCAATAAATTTTATTGAAAAATCATGTATTATTAAATTTAAATAAAAAATATAATTTCAACTTCCATAATTTATTATTCATGAAATCAATAATAAAATTATTACATCACCAATTCGATTAGATAACGCTGTCAATATTCCAGCATTATAAGACTTCATATTTTGATAATAAATTACTAAACAATATGAAACTAATCCTAAACCATCTCACCCTAATAAAATTCTAATTATATTTGGTCTAATAATTAACAAAATTATCGAGAAAACAAATATTAAAACTAAATAAATAAATCGATTTAAATTTAATTCTGATCTTATATATCTTTTTCTATAATAAATAACTGAAGAAGAAATTAAAGAAACAAATATTATAAATAATAATGATATTCAATCTAATAAAATTGATATAACAATTCTTATAGAATTAAAAGAAATAATCTCCCACTCAAAAAAAATTACTAAATTATTTATAATAAAATAAATTACTATAAAAAAATTAATTAATATAAAAAAAAATAAAAAAAAAAAACTAATAAGACAAATAGAATATTTTTTAATAACTTAAAATGATGATAAATATCATATTTTTGACTCCACAAATCAATATTTTTATTAAATTATTTAAGTAAAATCAAATTATTCTATAATCAATTTTTATAACTAAAATATTTAATGGTAATCAGTGCAATATTAATATTAAATATTCTCGAGAAGTTCCTCTATAAAATCTATAAATTCTTATATTATACTTTCCATGTTGAGTAAAAGAATATAAGTATAATCTATATCCAGCTCTAAAAAAAGAAATTATTATAAGTATAATTATTCTTCACCAAGATCATCTAACTAATCTATTAATTAAACTAATTTCTCCTATTAAATTTAATGATGGAGGAGCTGCTATATTTGAAGATATTAATAAAAATCATCACAATCTTATTGAAGGTATAAAATTTATTATCCCTTTATTAATAAATATTCTTCGTCTATTTAATCGTTCATAATTAATATTAGATAAACAAAATATTCCAGAAGAACATAATCCATGACCAATTATTAAAATATAAGAACCTAAAAATCCTCAATAATTTATTGTTATCAATCCCCCAATTACTAATCTTATATGAGCTACAGAAGAATAAGCAATTAAAGATTTTATATCAATTTGACAAAAACATTTTAATCTAATAAAAAATCCTCCAATTAATCTTATTACTACTCAAATATATCTTCATCTTAAATTTATTTTTTGTAAAATTATTAATATTCGTAATAATCCATATCCCCCTAACTTTAATATAATTGCAGCTAAAATTATTGAGCCAGAAATAGGAGCTTCAACATGAGCTTTTGGTAATCATAAATGAACAAAATATATAGGTATTTTTACTAAAAAAGCAAAAATTAATCTTAAATATAATATAATTAAATTATAATCATAAAATTTTATTATATATATAATTATAAAATTTATTTCCTTATAAATATAAAAAATTCCTATTAATAAAGGCAAAGAAGCAAATAATGTATAAAATAAAAGATATATACCAGCTTGAATTCGCTCAGGTTGATACCCTCATCCAATAATTAATATTAAAGTAGGAATTAATCTTCCCTCAAAAAATAAATAAAATAAAAATAAATTTATAGTTCTAAAAGTTAAATATAATATTAATATTAAAAAAATAATATTAAATAAAAATAAATTTTTAAAAAAATTATTTTTATTTAATCTTTCTCTAGCTATAATTATTAAAAATGTAATTCAGATTCTTAATAAAATTAACCCATATGAAATTATGTCACAACCTAATATATAACTTAAATTAAAAAAATTTATAATAGAAACTCTTATATTTATAAATATAAACATTATAAATATAAATATAAACTGAACCATTCAAAATATATTATATTTTAAACATATTGGTATTATAAAAATTATTATTATTAAATATTTTATCATTAAATTAAATTAAAACTTTGAAAATAATCATTCCCATGAGTTCGAATTATTGAAACTAAAATTGATAAACCTAAAGCCCCTTCACAAACTGAAAAAACTAAAAAAACCATTAACATATATATATTATAATCAACTATTATTAAATATAATAATATAAAAAAAAAAATTCTTAAAACAATAAATTCTAATCTTATTAAAACAATTAATAAATGTTTTTGTTTTGAAACAAAAATTATATTTCCAATAAAAAATATAATAATAATTAAACTTATATTTATCATTTGTTTTTATAGTTTAAAAAAAAACTTTGGTCTTGTAAACCAAAAATAAGATTTTTCTTTAAAAACTTCAAAGAAAAAGATTATCTTTATCTATAATCTCCAAAATTATTATTTTTAAAAAAACTATTCTTTGAAATTATAAAAATTTTTTTATCTAATTTAATTATATTTATTTCTTTTTTTATATTTTTTACTAATAACCCTTTATCAATAGGATTATTTATTTTAATTCAAACTTTATTAACTTGTATTTTATCTGGAATAATAATCAATACTTATTGATTCTCATATATTTTATTCTTAATTTTTTTAGGAGGTTTATTAGTTCTATTCATTTATGTTTCAAGAATTGCTTCTAATGAATTATTTAAAATTTCAATCTTTAATAAAATTTTTATAATATTAGGAATTATTTTTTTATTTATATTATCATTTTATTTTAAAAATAATTTATTTTGAATAAATTTATATTTTAATGATGAAATATTAAATTTTTTTAATTTATTTATATTTTCAAATAATGAATATAATTTTAATTTAACAAAATTATATATAATGAACAAACTTATTTTTTAATAATAATATTAATTATTTATCTATTTATTACTCTTATTGCAGTAGTAAAAATTACAAATATTTTTTTTGGACCTTTACGTTCAATTATATAATTTTAATTACTAATGATAAATTTATTTAAACCAATTCGAAAAATTCATCCTATTATAAAAATTATTAATGGATCTTTAATTGATTTACCTTCTCCATCTAATATTTCTTCATGATGAAATTTTGGATCTTTATTAGCTTTATGTTTAATAATTCAAATTATTACAGGATTATTTTTAACTATATATTACTCAGCAAATATTGATATTTCTTTTTATAGAGTAAATTATATTTGTCGAAATGTTAACTATGGGTGATTAATTCGTACTTTACATGCTAATGGAGCATCTTTTTTTTTTATTTGTATTTATTTACATATTGGACGAGGAATTTATTATGAATCTTTCAATTTAAAATTAACTTGACTAGTGGGAGTAATTATTTTATTTTTACTAATAGCTACAGCTTTTATAGGTTATGTTTTACCTTGAGGTCAAATATCTTTTTGAGGGGCTACAGTAATTACTAATTTATTATCTGCAATTCCATATTTAGGAAATATATTAGTAAATTGAATTTGAGGAGGATTTGCTGTTGATAATGCAACTTTAACTCGATTTTATACATTTCATTTCTTATTTCCATTTATTATTTTAATATTAACTATAATTCATTTATTATTTCTTCACCAAACTGGATCTAATAACCCTTTAGGAATTAATAGAAATTTAGATAAAATTCCATTTCACCCATTTTTTACTTTTAAAGATTTAATTGGATTTATTGTATTAATTTTTTTTTTATCTTTATTAACTTTAACAAATCCATATTTATTAGGAGATCCTGATAATTTTATTCCAGCTAATCCTTTAATTACCCCAATTCATATTCAACCAGAATGATATTTTTTATTTGCTTATGCAATTTTACGATCAATCCCTAATAAATTAGGAGGTGTAATTGCTTTAGTTTTATCCATTTTAATTTTAATTATTCTACCATTTACTTTTAATAAAAAAATTCAAGGTATTCAATTCTATCCTTTAAATCAAATTTTATTTTGATTTTTAATTATTACTATTATTTTATTAACTTGAATTGGATCACGACCAGTAGAAATACCTTATATTATTACAGGACAAATTTTAACTTTAATTTATTTTTCTTATTTTATTATTAACCCAATTTTAAATAAATTTTGAGATAAATTAATTTTTTACTAATTAATGAGCTTGTTTAAGCATTTGTTTTGAAAACTTAAGAAAGAATAAATATTCTATTAATTTATACTAAATTTATTTTATTAATTTAATAATATTTTTAAACCTAAAAAAAATAATAAATAATTTAAAGAAATAGGTAAATATCTTTTTCAACATAAATATATTAATTTATCATAACGATAACGAGGTAAAGTACCACGAACTCAAATAAAAAAAAAAGAAATAAATACTAACTTCAAATAAAATAATAAATTTAATTCATAACCTCCTATATTAAAAATAATAAATAATATTCTTATAAATAAAATTCTTGAATATTCAGCTAAAAAAATTAAAGCAAATCCCCCTCTTCTATATTCAATATTAAATCCTGAAACTAATTCTCTTTCCCCTTCTGCAAAATCAAATGGAGTTCGATTAGTTTCAGCTAATATCGAAGAAAATAAACATAATCTTAATGGAATTATTATAAAAATAAATCAATTTAAAAATTGATATTCTCTAAATTTAATTAAATTTAAATCTATAATTATAATAATTCTTGATATTAAAATTAAAGATAATCTAACTTCATAAGAAATTGTCTGAGCAACTGCTCGTAAACCTCCTAATAACGAATAATTTCTATTTGAAGATCAACCAGCAATTAATAAAGTATAAACCCCAACTCTTGTGCAAGATAAAAAAAATAATAAACCTAAATTAAACATAATTATATTAAATAAATAGGGAATCACTATTCAAATAATTAATGATAATATAAATCTAATAATAGGAGAAAAATAATAAGAAAAATAATTTGAATAATTTAAATATACTTGTTCTTTTGAAAATAATTTAATAGCATCAGAAAAAGGTTGTAAAATTCCTATAATTCCTAATTTATTAGGTCCTTTACGAATTTGAATATATCCTAAAACTTTTCGTTCTAATAAAGTTAAAAAAGCAACCCCAATTAAAACCCCAATTAATAAAAATAAACCCCCAATTATAATATTAATAACATCAATTATTATCAATACTATCTATATAATAAATTATATATAAATGAATTCTAAAATCATTACATTTTTCTGCCAAAATAGTTTATATAAATATTAATAATATTCTTAAAATTAAATTATTTATAATATTTGATCCTTTCGTACTAAAATATTTTTTTTTTATTAAAAGATAGAAACCAACCTGGCTCACACCGGTTTGAACTCAGATCATGTAAGATTTTAATGATCGAACAGATCAAAATTTTAAACTTTTGCATTTAAATTTTATCTTAATCCAACATCGAGGTCGCAACCTTTTTTTTTTATTTGTACTAAAAAAAAAAATTACGCTGTTATCCCTAAGGTAATTTTTTCTTATAATCATAATTTATGGATCATTTATTCAATTATTTATGTTTATTTTTTAAAAAAAAGTTATTTTAATTTTTCTATCACCCCAATAAAATAATTACAATTATTTAAATTTATTATTATATATTAAATATTAAAAAATTATAATTATAAAACTCTATAGGGTCTTCTCGTCTTTTTAAATTATTTTAACTTTTTAATAAAAAAATTAATTTCAATTTTTAATTTAGAGACAGTTTATATTTCATCAAATCTTTCATACAAGTCTTCAATTAAAAGACTAATTATTATGCTACCTTTGTACAGTCAATATACTGCAGCCCTTTAATTTTTAAATCAGTGGGCAGATTAGACTTTAAATTATTAATCAAAAAGACATGTTTTTGATAAACAAGTGAATATAAAAATTTGCCGAATTCCTTTAAATTAATTTTAATTTAAATTTAATATGTAAAAATTTAATATACTAATTTTATCATTATTTCTAATTTTTTTCTGTTATAAATTATATTTTTATAAAAATTTAAATATAATTTTAAATTTTATTTTTTCTTTTTAAAATTTTTTATAATAAATTTTATTTTATAAACAATATAAATTTTAAAAATTTTAAATTTAATTTAATATATATATATATATATATATATATATATATATATATTATAAAAATTTAAATTAAAGCTTATCCCTTAATATATTTAATTTTAAAAATTTTTTAATTAAATAAAAAATTAAAAAATATTTTAAATTTAAAATTAAATTTTTTTCTAAAAAAACTAGATATATTTAAAAACGATTAACATTTCATTTCAAATTAATTATTTAAAATAATTATTCAACATTAAATTTTTTAATTAATTAACTCTTTTAAATTCGAGATTTTTTTAACTAATAAATATTTTTTAATAAACTCTGATACACAAGATACAATAATTAAAATTTACTTTTTAATTAATTAATTTTTCAAATTTATTTCAAATTTCTTTTTCAATACTATTTTATTATAAATAATTATATTTTTTCTCTAAAAAATACTTTAACATCCCCCAATATTAAAAATTTTTTTATTAAATATAATTTTTTTAATTTTTCCCCTCAAATTAATTATTTATTATAATATCTTTTCAATGTAAATGAAATACTTTATTCAAGCTCTAATTTGATCATTCTAGAAACACTTTCCAGTACCTCTACTTTGTTACGACTTATTTCAATTTTTAAATGAAAGTGACGGGCAATATGTACATATTTCAATTATTAATCATTTTAACAAACTAATTAAAATTACATTTAAATCCACCTTCAATTTTATATTAAAAAATTTATTTTCGTTTAAATAAATTTATTGTAATCCATCTTAATCTTAATTATAATCTGCATCTTGATCTGAATTAATTTATATTTAAAATTTTAAAATATTATTTTTATATAAAAATATTTTTTTAACAATGATATACAAAATTTTTTATTAAGTAAATTTATTCGTGGATTATCAATTACTAGACAGATTCCTCTAAATGAACTAAAATACCGCCATTTTATTTAAGTTTCAATATTTATTATTTACTATTTTAGTATTTAAAATTAAATTTTTAATAATAGGGTATCTAATCCTAGTTTATAATAAAATTTACTAAATCATAATTTTTATATAAATTTTAATTAAATTAAAATTTCACCTTATAATTTAATATTTTTTAAAATAATATTATTATTTATTATTTACTGAATTAATTTAATTTAACTTTTGTTTAACCGCAACTGCTGGCACAAAATTAGTTATTAATTTTTTTATTACTAAATCTTAATTTCTTAAATTTTTAATATTAATTACTACAAAACATTATTAATTATTTTTAAAATAATTAAAATTATTCACTAAAATTTATATGTAAAATAAATTAAAAATAAATTATTTAAAATATAAAATTTTATCTATTATTATAAAATTTTATATAGAATTTTTTTTTTTTTTTTTATAAATTAAATTTTTAATTGTATATATTTATATATATATAATAATAAATTTAATTAATATATATATATAAATTAACATTAATTATTAAATTTTTAATATTTCTATTTCTCCTATTTTTATAATATCCATATTGAAAATTAAAATATATAATAAACAATTATTAATTAATTAAAAAAAAAAATATTATAAATATAATATTAATTAAATAATAATTTATTAATTTTAAAAGTAATAATATATTAAATTATTTAATATAATATTTAAATTAATAATTAATAAATTAATTTATATATATATATATATTTATAAATACACACGTATATATTTGAATATCTTTTATTTTTTTTTTATTTAAATATAAATTTTATTTAACTATATATATTAACCATATTTAATATTTTTTATATTAAATATTATAAAATTTAAAAATAAGCTAAAATAAGCTTTTGGGTTCATACCCCAAATATAAAGGAAATCCCTTTTTTTTAAAAATAAAGTGCCTGATAAAAGGATTATTCTGATAGGATAAATTATGTAATTTTTTACCTTTATTATATTTTATAGAATTAAACTATATCTAATAATTTCAAAAATTATTGTGCATCTTACACTAAAATATAATTTTTATATAGTGAATTTAAATTCGTCTTTAGAATATTTTATTCTTATTTTTTATTTTATTAATTAATAATTCAAATAAAATATTTTTCTTATTTATTTTATTTTTCAGAACTATAATTTCTATTTCATCAAATTCATGATTAGGATGTTGAATTGGTTTAGAAATTAATTTACTTAGATTTATCCCCTTAATCTCTTCCCCCAATAATTTATTAAATTCAGAAGCTTCCTTAAAATATTTTCTAACCCAATCTATTGCATCAATTAATTTTTTATTTTCTATTTTATTAAATTTATTTTTTATAAAAATATTTATTAATGATTTTTTATCGATTATTATAAATTCCGCAATATTAATAAAAATAGGTTCTGTTCCTTTTCATTTTTGATTTCCTAATATTATAGAAGGATTATCATGATTTAATAGATTTATTTTAATAACATGACAAAAAATTTCACCAATAATTTTATTATCTTATAATATAAATTTTAATTTTTTAATTTTTATTATAATTTTTAATGTTATAATTGGAGCTATAGGAAGATTTAATCAAACTTCTTTACGTAAATTAATAGCTTTTTCTTCAATTAATAACATTGGTTGATTAATTTCAGCTTTATTAATTAGAGAAAATTTATGATTAATATATTTTTTATTTTATTCAATATTTTTATTTATTTCATGTTTTTTATTTTATATTACCAATATTTTTTATATAAATCAATTATTTAATTTTAATTATAATTTCTTAATTAAATTTTCAATTATAATTAATTTTTTATCATTAGGAGGATTACCTCCATTTTTAGGATTTTTTCCTAAATGAATTATTATTAATTTTTTAATTAATAATAATCTTATTATTATTAATTTTTTTTTTATTATAAGTAGATTAGTAATATTATTTATTTATATTCGAATTATTTACTTTTCATTTATATTTTTTTCTTTAAAATTAAAATGAATTAAAATTTTTATTAAAAATAATTTATTTTTTTTAATTTATTTTTTTAATTTTCTTTCTTTATTAGGTATAATTATTAGAACTTTATTTTTTATTTAATTTAAGGTTTTAAGTTAAATAAACTAATAATCTTCAAAATTATTTATAAAGAAATTCTTTAAGCCTTAAATTAATTTATCAAGTTTTAATAATTTTATTATACCTTAAAATTTGCAATTTTAAATCATATTTGAATATAAAACTTAATAAAAGAGAAATTTCTCGTTAATAAATTTACAATTTATCGCTTATATACTCAGCCATTTTATTAGCGAAAATGACTTTTTTCAACAAATCATAAAGATATTGGAACTTTATATTTTATTTTTGGAATTTGAGCAGGAATAGTTGGAACATCTCTTAGTATTTTAATTCGAATAGAATTAGGAAATCCAGGATCATTAATTGGAGATGATCAAATTTATAATACTATTGTTACAGCTCATGCTTTTATTATAATTTTTTTTATAGTTATACCTATTATAATCGGGGGATTTGGAAATTGACTAGTTCCATTAATATTAGGAGCTCCTGATATAGCTTTCCCCCGAATAAATAATATAAGATTTTGACTTTTACCTCCATCATTAATTTTATTAATTTCAAGAAGAATTGTAGAAAATGGAGCAGGGACAGGATGAACTGTTTACCCCCCTTTATCATCTAATATTGCTCATGGAGGTTCCTCTGTTGATTTAGCTATCTTTTCTTTACATTTAGCTGGAATTTCCTCAATTTTAGGAGCAATTAATTTTATTACAACTATTATTAATATACGAATTAATAATATATCATTCGATCAATTACCCTTATTTGTTTGAGCCGTAGGTATTACAGCTTTATTATTACTTTTATCTTTACCAGTTTTAGCTGGAGCTATCACTATATTATTAACTGATCGAAATTTAAATACATCATTTTTTGATCCTGCAGGAGGAGGTGATCCTATTTTATATCAACATTTATTTTGATTTTTTGGACATCCTGAAGTATATATTTTAATTTTACCCGGATTTGGAATAATTTCTCATATTATTTCTCAAGAAAGTGGAAAAAAGGAAACTTTTGGATGTTTAGGAATAATTTATGCTATAATAGCAATTGGATTGCTAGGATTTATTGTATGAGCTCATCATATATTTACAGTAGGAATAGATATTGATACTCGAGCATATTTTACTTCAGCTACTATAATCATTGCAGTTCCAACTGGAATTAAAATTTTTAGTTGATTGGCAACTTTACATGGAACACAAATTAATTATAGTCCTTCAATATTATGAAGTTTAGGATTTATTTTCTTATTCACAGTAGGAGGATTAACAGGTGTAGTTTTAGCTAATTCCTCAATTGATATTACTCTTCATGATACTTATTATGTAGTAGCCCATTTTCATTATGTTTTATCTATAGGAGCTGTATTCGCTATTCTAGGAGGTTTTGTTCATTGATATTCCCTATTTACCGGATTATTATTAAATCCCTATTTATTAAAAATTCAATTTATTTCCATATTTATTGGTGTTAATTTAACATTTTTTCCTCAACATTTTTTAGGATTAGCTGGTATACCCCGTCGTTATTCTGATTATCCAGATAATTTTATATCATGAAATATTATTTCTTCATTGGTTCATATATTTCATTATTTTCCATAATTTTAATTATTATTATTATTTGAGAATCAATAATTAACCAACGAATAATTCTATTTTCATTAAATATACCATCCTCTATTGAATGATATCAAAATTTACCTCCTTCTGAACATTCTTATAATGAACTTCCTATTTTAAGAAATTTCTAATATGGCAGATTATATGTAATGGATTTAAACCCCATTTATAAAGGAATATCCTTTTTTTAGAAATGGCAACCTGATCTAATTTAAATTATCAAAATAGAGCTTCCCCATTAATAGAACAAATTATTTTTTTCCATGACCATACATTAATTATTTTAATTATAATTACAATTTTAGTAGCATATTTAATAATAAATTTATTTTTCAATAATTATATTAATCGATTTTTATTAGAAAGTCAAATAATTGAATTAATTTGAACTATTTTACCAGCTATTACTTTAATTTTTATTGCACTTCCATCATTACGATTATTATATCTTTTAGATGAACTTAATAATCCTTTAATTACATTAAAATCAATTGGACATCAATGATATTGAAGATATGAATATTCTGATTTTAATAATATTGAATTTGATTCATATATAATTCAATCTAATGAAAATTTAAATAATTTTCGACTTTTAGATGTTGATAATCGTATTATTTTACCTATAAATAATCAAATTCGTATTTTAGTTACAGCTACAGACGTAATTCACTCGTGAACAATTCCGTCATTAGGAGTAAAAATTGACGCTAATCCAGGACGATTAAATCAAACTAGATTTTTTATTAATCGTCCTGGAATTTATTATGGTCAATGTTCTGAAATTTGTGGAGCAAATCATAGTTTTATACCTATTGTTATTGAAAGAATCCCTATAAAAACTTTATTAATTGAATTAATAATTATTCATTAGATGACTGAAAGCAAGTACTGGTCTCTTAAACCATTTTATAGTAAATTAGCATTTACTTCTAATGATAAAGAATTAGTTAATAAATAACATAAATATGTCAAATTTAAATTATTACTTTTGTAATATTCTTTTATTCCTCAAATTAATACCTATCAATTGAATAATTTCATTATTATTTTTTATTTCTATTTTTATTAGTTTTATAATTATAAATTATTTTATTTTTAATTATAAAAATAATTTTAATTTAAAAAAATTAATAAAAATAATTTAAAAAAAAAATTTTGAAAATGATAAATAATCTTTTCTCAATCTTTGATCCTTCAACAAATTTATTTAATTTCCCATTTAATTGAATTAGAACATTTATTGGATTATTATTTATTCCTTTTTCTTTCTGATTTTTTCCTAATCGTCATTATTTATTATGAAATTTTATTTCAAATAAACTTCATAATGAATTTAAAACTTTATTAGGACCAAATAGAATTAATGGATCAACTTTTATTTTTATTTCATTATTCTTTTTTATTTTATTTAATAATTTTTTAGGTTTATTCCCATATATTTTTACTAGAACAAGTCATCTTAATATATCCCTTTCATTATCATTAACATTATGGTTAAGATTTATAATTTATGGATGATTAAATAATACACAACATATATTTATTCATATAATTCCTCAAGGAACACCAACTATTTTAATACCTTTTATAGTAATAATTGAGACTATTAGTAATATTATTCGACCTGGAACTTTAGCAGTTCGATTAACAGCTAATATAATTGCAGGTCATTTACTTTTAACTTTATTAAGTAATACAGGTATTAATATACCTAATTATTTATTAATTTATTTTAATTATTATCCAAATTTTATTGTTAATTCTTGAATCTGCCGTAGCAATTATTCAATCTTATGTAATTTCTATTTTAAGAACTCTTTATTCTAGAGAAGTAAATTAATGTCTAATCATAATCATCCATATCACTTAGTTGACTACAGACCTTGACCCTTAACAGGAGCTATTGGAGTAATAACCTTAGTAACTGGTTTAGTTAAATGATTTCATAATTTAATATAAACTTATTATTTATTGGATATATTATCGTATTATTAACCATATTCCAATGATGACGAGATATTTGTCGAGAAGGAACATTCCAAGGAAAACATACTATTATAGTATCAAAAGGTTTACGATGAGGAATAATTTTATTTATTATTTCTGAAATCTTTTTCTTCATTTCTTTTTTCTGGGCATTTTTTCATAGAAGTTTATCCCCAAATATTGAAATTGGATCAATTTGACCTCCTACTAATATTTTAGTATTTAATCCATTTCAAATTCCTTTATTAAATACTATTATTCTTATTACTTCAGGAATTACAGTAACATGAGCTCATCACGCTTTAATAGAAAATAATTATACTCAAGTTTCACAAAGATTATTTTTAACTATTATACTTGGATTTTATTTTACTATTTTACAAGCATATGAATACTTAGAAGCTTCTTTCTCAATTGCTGATAGAATTTATGGATCTACTTTTTTTATAGCAACAGGATTTCATGGTTTACATGTAATTATTGGAACAATTTTTCTTTTAACATGTTTTATTCGTCATATTAATTTTCATTTCTCAAGAACTCATCATTTCGGATTTGAAGCAGCAGCATGATATTGACATTTTGTTGATGTAGTTTGATTATTTCTTTATATTTCAATTTATTGATGAGGAAATTAATTATTTATATAATATATTTAGTATATTTGACTTCCAATCAAAAAGTTTAATAATTTTAATATAAATAATTATATTAATATTAATAATATCTTTTATCATAATAACAATTGCTAATATTTTCATATTAATTTCACTATTAATCTCAAAAAAATCATTTCTAGATCGAGAAAAATGTTCACCATTTGAATGTGGATTTGACCCTAAATCTTTAGCTCGAATTCCATTTTCTTTACATTTCTTTTTAATCACAATAATTTTTTTAATTTTTGATGTAGAAATTGCATTAATTTTTCCAATTATCCCAACATTTTATTTAGTAAATTTTTTATCTTGATTTAAAATAAGTTTTTTTTTTATTTTAATACTATTATTAGGAATTTATCATGAATGAAATCAAAATATACTAAATTGATCAAATTAGGATTATAGTTTAATTAAACATTTGATTTGCATTCAAAAAATATTGAATTTTATTCAATTTATCTTAAATAAGAAGCAATTTGCATTTAATTTCGACTTAAAAGATAGAGTTAATAACTCCTTATTTATTAATTGAAACCAAAAAGAGGTATATCACTGTTAATGATAAAATTGAATAAAAATTCCAATTAGAAATATATTGTAATTAAGCTGCTAACTTAATTTTTAGTGATTTATTATCATTAATATTTCTTTTAATTTAATTTATATAGTTTATTAAAACATTACATTTTCATTGTAAAAATAAAAAATTTTTTTTTATAAATAAATTCTTATTTAAAGATTTTTTAATCACCTTAATATCTTCAATATTATACTCTTTATTTAAGCTATTTAAATTAAATTATTAAAAAAATAAATATAAATATTATTCATAAAATAAATCTAAATAAATAAATTTTAAAATTATTTATTTGATAAATATAATAAATAATAGAATTATTTTTTATAATATAAAATAATCCTTGTCCTCTATATATTTCTCTTCAACCTAAATCAATATTTTATATAATATTTGCCCCATTTTTAAATAAAAATAATTTATCCCATATGTAGATAAATTTGGTAAAAATCATATTATAACATAAAAATATCTTAATTCATAAAAACATAAAAATTTATTTAGTGAATAAATTTTTATATTTCTAATTAAATAACCTAATAATAAACCAAATAAAGTCACATAAATAACTATTATTTTTAAATTAAAAGGCAAATAAATTATATAAGGATAACAAAAAATTATTCATCTTAATATTCTCCCCGAAACTAATCTTATAAATAATAAAATAATTATACTTTTTAATATAGTATAATCCTCATCATATAAATTATAAATTGATAATAAATTAAAATCATTAATTATAAATATATTAATAAACGAATAGTGTAAATATTGTTAATCCAGTTGAAAAATAATATAAAAAAAAAATCAATATATTTAAATTTCTTATTCTTACTATTTCTAAAATAATATCCTTAGAATAAAAACCTGCTAAAAATGGAATTCCACATAAAGCTAAATTTGAAATATTTAAACATAAAGAAGTTATTGGAATATAAATTTCTAATTCCCCCTATTATTCGAATATCCTGATTATCATTTATTATATGAATAATTACCCCGGCACATATAAATAATAAAGCCTTAAATATAGCATGAGTTAATAAATGATAAAAAGCTAAATCATTAAAATCCTATTCTTAAAATTCTTATTATTAAACCTAATTGTCTTAATGTTGATAAAGCAATAATTTTTTTTAAATCAAACTCATAATTAGCACAAATTCCTGCTATTAATATTGTTAAAGAAGATAATAATAATAAAATTTTTAAAAAAATTATTTCAACTAATAAATTATTAAAACGAATTAATAAATAAACCCCAGCTGTTACTAATGTATGTAGAAGAATGAACTAAAGCAGAAACAGGAGTAGGTGCTGCTATTGCAGCAGGTAATCATGAACTAAATGGAATTTGAGCTCTTTTTGTTATAGCAGCAATAATAATTAATAAACCAATAAATTTTATTGAAAAATCATGTATTATTAAATTTAAATAAAAAATATAATTTCAACTTCCATAATTTATTATTCATGAAATCAATAATAAAATTATTACATCACCAATTCGATTAGATAACGCTGTCAATATTCCAGCATTATAAGACTTCATATTTTGATAATAAATTACTAAACAATATGAAACTAATCCTAAACCATCTCACCCTAATAAAATTCTAATTATATTTGGTCTAATAATTAACAAAATTATCGAGAAAACAAATATTAAAACTAAATAAATAAATCGATTTAAATTTAATTCTGATCTTATATATCTTTTTCTATAATAAATAACTGAAGAAGAAATTAAAGAAACAAATATTATAAATAATAATGATATTCAATCTAATAAAATTGATATAACAATTCTTATAGAATTAAAAGAAATAATCTCCCACTCAAAAAAAATTACTAAATTATTTATAATAAAATAAATTACTATAAAAAAATTAATTAATATAAAAAAAAATAAAAAAAAAAAACTAATAAGACAAATAGAATATTTTTTAATAACTTAAAATGATGATAAATATCATATTTTTGACTCCACAAATCAATATTTTTATTAAATTATTTAAGTAAAATCAAATTATTCTATAATCAATTTTTATAACTAAAATATTTAATGGTAATCAGTGCAATATTAATATTAAATATTCTCGAGAAGTTCCTCTATAAAATCTATAAATTCTTATATTATACTTTCCATGTTGAGTAAAAGAATATAAGTATAATCTATATCCAGCTCTAAAAAAAGAAATTATTATAAGTATAATTATTCTTCACCAAGATCATCTAACTAATCTATTAATTAAACTAATTTCTCCTATTAAATTTAATGATGGAGGAGCTGCTATATTTGAAGATATTAATAAAAATCATCACAATCTTATTGAAGGTATAAAATTTATTATCCCTTTATTAATAAATATTCTTCGTCTATTTAATCGTTCATAATTAATATTAGATAAACAAAATATTCCAGAAGAACATAATCCATGACCAATTATTAAAATATAAGAACCTAAAAATCCTCAATAATTTATTGTTATCAATCCCCCAATTACTAATCTTATATGAGCTACAGAAGAATAAGCAATTAAAGATTTTATATCAATTTGACAAAAACATTTTAATCTAATAAAAAATCCTCCAATTAATCTTATTACTACTCAAATATATCTTCATCTTAAATTTATTTTTTGTAAAATTATTAATATTCGTAATAATCCATATCCCCCTAACTTTAATATAATTGCAGCTAAAATTATTGAGCCAGAAATAGGAGCTTCAACATGAGCTTTTGGTAATCATAAATGAACAAAATATATAGGTATTTTTACTAAAAAAGCAAAAATTAATCTTAAATATAATATAATTAAATTATAATCATAAAATTTTATTATATATATAATTATAAAATTTATTTCCTTATAAATATAAAAAATTCCTATTAATAAAGGCAAAGAAGCAAATAATGTATAAAATAAAAGATATATACCAGCTTGAATTCGCTCAGGTTGATACCCTCATCCAATAATTAATATTAAAGTAGGAATTAATCTTCCCTCAAAAAATAAATAAAATAAAAATAAATTTATAGTTCTAAAAGTTAAATATAATATTAATATTAAAAAAATAATATTAAATAAAAATAAATTTTTAAAAAAATTATTTTTATTTAATCTTTCTCTAGCTATAATTATTAAAAATGTAATTCAGATTCTTAATAAAATTAACCCATATGAAATTATGTCACAACCTA
>NW_028181904.1:0-16720 GCF_056956725.1 Heliconius melpomene rosina | reverse complement strand
ATCAAACTAGATTTTTTATTAATCGTCCTGGAATTTATTATGGTCAATGTTCTGAAATTTGTGGAGCAAATCATAGTTTTATACCTATTGTTATTGAAAGAATCCCTATAAAAAACTTTATTAATTGAATTAATAATTATTCATTAGATGACTGAAAGCAAGTACTGGTCTCTTAAACCATTTTATAGTAAATTAGCATTTACTTCTAATGATAAAGAATTAGTTAATAAATAACATAAATATGTCAAATTTAAATTATTACTTTTTGTAATATTCTTTTATTCCTCAAATAATACCTATCAATTGAATAATTTCATTATTATTTTTTATTTCTATTTTTATTAGTTTTATAATTATAAATTATTTTATTTTTAATTATAAAAATAATTTTAATTTTAAAAAAATTAATAAAAATAATTTAAAAAAAAAATTTTGAAAATGATAAATAATCTTTTCTCAATCTTTGATCCTTCAACAAATTTATTTAATTTCCCATTTAATTGAATTAGAACATTTATTGGATTATTATTTATTCCTTTTTCTTTCTGATTTTTTCCTAATCGTCATTATTTATTATGAAATTTTATTTCAAATAAACTTCATAATGAATTTAAAACTTTATTAGGACCAAATAGAATTAATGGATCAACTTTTATTTTTATTTCATTATTCTTTTTTATTTTATTTAATAATTTTTTAGGTTTATTCCCATATATTTTTACTAGAACAAGTCATCTTAATATATCCCTTTCATTATCATTAACATTATGGTTAAGATTTATAATTTATGGATGATTAAATAATACACAACATATATTTATTCATATAATTCCTCAAGGAACACCAACTATTTTAATACCTTTTATAGTAATAATTGAGACTATTAGTAATATTATTCGACCTGGAACTTTAGCAGTTCGATTAACAGCTAATATAATTGCAGGTCATTTACTTTTAACTTTATTAAGTAATACAGGTATTAATATACCTAATTATTTATTAATTATTTTAATTATTATCCAAATTTTATTGTTAATTCTTGAATCTGCCGTAGCAATTATTCAATCTTATGTAATTTCTATTTTAAGAACTCTTTATTCTAGAGAAGTAAATTAATGTCTAATCATAATCATCCATATCACTTAGTTGACTACAGACCTTGACCCTTAACAGGAGCTATTGGAGTAATAACCTTAGTAACTGGTTTAGTTAAATGATTTCATAATTTTAATATAAACTTATTATTTATTGGATATATTATCGTATTATTAACCATATTCCAATGATGACGAGATATTTGTCGAGAAGGAACATTCCAAGGAAAACATACTATTATAGTATCAAAAGGTTTACGATGAGGAATAATTTTATTTATTATTTCTGAAATCTTTTTCTTCATTTCTTTTTTCTGGGCATTTTTTCATAGAAGTTTATCCCCAAATATTGAAATTGGATCAATTTGACCTCCTACTAATATTTTAGTATTTAATCCATTTCAAATTCCTTTATTAAATACTATTATTCTTATTACTTCAGGAATTACAGTAACATGAGCTCATCACGCTTTAATAGAAAATAATTATACTCAAGTTTCACAAAGATTATTTTTAACTATTATACTTGGATTTTATTTTACTATTTTACAAGCATATGAATACTTAGAAGCTTCTTTCTCAATTGCTGATAGAATTTATGGATCTACTTTTTTTATAGCAACAGGATTTCATGGTTTACATGTAATTATTGGAACAATTTTTCTTTTAACATGTTTTATTCGTCATATTAATTTTCATTTCTCAAGAACTCATCATTTCGGATTTGAAGCAGCAGCATGATATTGACATTTTGTTGATGTAGTTTGATTATTTCTTTATATTTCAATTTATTGATGAGGAAATTAATTATTTATATAATATATTTAGTATATTTGACTTCCAATCAAAAAGTTTAATAATTTTAATATAAATAATTATATTAATATTAATAATATCTTTTATCATAATAACAATTGCTAATATTTTCATATTAATTTCACTATTAATCTCAAAAAAATCATTTCTAGATCGAGAAAAATGTTCACCATTTGAATGTGGATTTGACCCTAAATCTTTAGCTCGAATTCCATTTTCTTTACATTTCTTTTTAATCACAATAATTTTTTTAATTTTTGATGTAGAAATTGCATTAATTTTTCCAATTATCCCAACATTTTATTTAGTAAATTTTTTATCTTGATTTAAAATAAGTTTTTTTTTTATTTTAATACTATTATTAGGAATTTATCATGAATGAAATCAAAATATACTAAATTGATCAAATTAGGATTATAGTTTAATTAAACATTTGATTTGCATTCAAAAAATATTGAATTTTATTCAATTTATCTTAAATAAGAAGCAATTTGCATTTAATTTCGACTTAAAAGATAGAGTTAATAACTCCTTATTTATTAATTGAAACCAAAAAGAGGTATATCACTGTTAATGATAAAATTGAATAAAAATTCCAATTAGAAATATATTGTAATTAAGCTGCTAACTTAATTTTTAGTGATTTATTATCATTAATATTTCTTTTAATTTAATTTATATAGTTTATTAAAACATTACATTTTCATTGTAAAAATAAAAAATTTTTTTTTTATAAATAAATTCTTATTTAAAGATTTTTTAATCACCTTAATATCTTCAATATTATACTCTTTATTTAAGCTATTTAAATTAAATTATTAAAAAAATAAATATAAATATTATTCATAAAATAAATCTAAATAAATAAATTTTAAAATTATTTATTTGATAAATATAATAAATAATAGAATTATTTTTTATAATATAAAATAATCCTTGTCCTCTATATATTTCTCTTCAACCTAAATCAATATTTTTATATAATATTTGCCCCATTTTTAAATAAAAATAATTTATCCCATATGTAGATAAATTTGGTAAAAATCATATTATAACATAAAAATATCTTAATTCATAAAAACATAAAAATTTATTTAGTGAATAAATTTTTATATTTCTAATTAAATAACCTAATAATAAACCAAATAAAGTCACATAAATAACTATTATTTTTAAATTAAAAGGCAAATAAATTATATAAGGATAACAAAAAATTATTCATCTTAATATTCTCCCCGAAACTAATCTTATAAATAATAAAATAATTATACTTTTTAATATAGTATAATCCTCATCATATAAATTATAAATTGATAATAAATTAAAATCATTAATTATTAAATATATTAATAAACGAATAGTGTAAAATATTGTTAATCCAGTTGAAAAATAATATAAAAAAAAAATCAATATATTTAAATTTCTTATTCTTACTATTTCTAAAATAATATCCTTAGAATAAAAACCTGCTAAAAATGGAATTCCACATAAAGCTAAATTTGAAATATTTAAACATAAAGAAGTTATTGGAATATAAATTCTAATTCCCCCTATTATTCGAATATCCTGATTATCATTTATTATATGAATAATTACCCCGGCACATATAAATAATAAAGCCTTAAATATAGCATGAGTTAATAAATGATAAAAAGCTAAATCATTAAATCCTATTCTTAAAATTCTTATTATTAAACCTAATTGTCTTAATGTTGATAAAGCAATAATTTTTTTTAAATCAAACTCATAATTAGCACAAATTCCTGCTATTAATATTGTTAAAGAAGATAATAATAATAAAATTTTTAAAAAAATTATTTCAACTAATAAATTATTAAAACGAATTAATAAATAAACCCCAGCTGTTACTAATGTAGAAGAATGAACTAAAGCAGAAACAGGAGTAGGTGCTGCTATTGCAGCAGGTAATCATGAACTAAATGGAATTTGAGCTCTTTTTGTTATAGCAGCAATAATAATTAATAAACCAATAAATTTTATTGAAAAATCATGTATTATTAAATTTAAATAAAAAATATAATTTCAACTTCCATAATTTATTATTCATGAAATCAATAATAAAATTATTACATCACCAATTCGATTAGATAACGCTGTCAATATTCCAGCATTATAAGACTTCATATTTTGATAATAAATTACTAAACAATATGAAACTAATCCTAAACCATCTCACCCTAATAAAATTCTAATTATATTTGGTCTAATAATTAACAAAATTATCGAGAAAACAAATATTAAAACTAAATAAATAAATCGATTTAAATTTAATTCTGATCTTATATATCTTTTTCTATAATAAATAACTGAAGAAGAAATTAAAGAAACAAATATTATAAATAATAATGATATTCAATCTAATAAAATTGATATAACAATTCTTATAGAATTAAAAGAAATAATCTCCCACTCAAAAAAAATTACTAAATTATTTATAATAAAATAAATTACTATAAAAAAATTAATTAATATAAAAAAAAATAAAAAAAAAAAACTAATAAGACAAATAGAATATTTTTTAATAACTTAAAATGATGATAAATATCATATTTTTGACTCCACAAATCAATATTTTTATTAAATTATTTAAGTAAAATCAAATTATTCTATAATCAATTTTTATAACTAAAATATTTAATGGTAATCAGTGCAATATTAATATTAAATATTCTCGAGAAGTTCCTCTATAAAATCTATAAATTCTTATATTATACTTTCCATGTTGAGTAAAAGAATATAAGTATAATCTATATCCAGCTCTAAAAAAAGAAATTATTATAAGTATAATTATTCTTCACCAAGATCATCTAACTAATCTATTAATTAAACTAATTTCTCCTATTAAATTTAATGATGGAGGAGCTGCTATATTTGAAGATATTAATAAAAATCATCACAATCTTATTGAAGGTATAAAATTTATTATCCCTTTATTAATAAATATTCTTCGTCTATTTAATCGTTCATAATTAATATTAGATAAACAAAATATTCCAGAAGAACATAATCCATGACCAATTATTAAAATATAAGAACCTAAAAATCCTCAATAATTTATTGTTATCAATCCCCCAATTACTAATCTTATATGAGCTACAGAAGAATAAGCAATTAAAGATTTTATATCAATTTGACAAAAACATTTTAATCTAATAAAAAATCCTCCAATTAATCTTATTACTACTCAAATATATCTTCATCTTAAATTTATTTTTTGTAAAATTATTAATATTCGTAATAATCCATATCCCCCTAACTTTAATATAATTGCAGCTAAAATTATTGAGCCAGAAATAGGAGCTTCAACATGAGCTTTTGGTAATCATAAATGAACAAAATATATAGGTATTTTTACTAAAAAAGCAAAAATTAATCTTAAATATAATATAATTAAATTATAATCATAAAATTTTATTATATATATAATTATAAAATTTATTTCCTTATAAATATAAAAAATTCCTATTAATAAAGGCAAAGAAGCAAATAATGTATAAAATAAAAGATATATACCAGCTTGAATTCGCTCAGGTTGATACCCTCATCCAATAATTAATATTAAAGTAGGAATTAATCTTCCCTCAAAAAATAAATAAAATAAAAATAAATTTATAGTTCTAAAAGTTAAATATAATATTAATATTAAAAAAATAATATTAAATAAAAATAAATTTTTAAAAAAATTATTTTTATTTAATCTTTCTCTAGCTATAATTATTAAAAATGTAATTCAGATTCTTAATAAAATTAACCCATATGAAATTATGTCACAACCTAATATATAACTTAAATTAAAAAAATTTATAATAGAAACTCTTATATTTATAAATATAAACATTATAAATATAAATATAAACTGAACCATTCAAAATATATTATATTTTAAACATATTGGTATTATAAAAATTATTATTATTAAATATTTTATCATTAAATTAAATTAAAACTTTGAAAATAATCATTCCCATGAGTTCGAATTATTGAAACTAAAATTGATAAACCTAAAGCCCCTTCACAAACTGAAAAAACTAAAAAAACCATTAACATATATATATTATAATCAACTATTATTAAATATAATAATATAAAAAAAAAAATTCTTAAAACAATAAATTCTAATCTTATTAAAACAATTAATAAATGTTTTTGTTTTGAAACAAAAATTATATTTCCAATAAAAAATATAATAATAATTAAACTTATATTTATCATTTGTTTTTATAGTTTAAAAAAAAACTTTGGTCTTGTAAACCAAAAATAAGATTTTTCTTTAAAAACTTCAAAGAAAAAGATTATCTTTATCTATAATCTCCAAAATTATTATTTTTAAAAAAACTATTCTTTGAAATTATAAAAATTTTTTTATCTAATTTAATTATATTTATTTCTTTTTTTATATTTTTTACTAATAACCCTTTATCAATAGGATTATTTATTTTAATTCAAACTTTATTAACTTGTATTTTATCTGGAATAATAATCAATACTTATTGATTCTCATATATTTTATTCTTAATTTTTTTAGGAGGTTTATTAGTTCTATTCATTTATGTTTCAAGAATTGCTTCTAATGAATTATTTAAAATTTCAATCTTTAATAAAATTTTTATAATATTAGGAATTATTTTTTTATTTATATTATCATTTTATTTTAAAAATAATTTATTTTGAATAAATTTATATTTTAATGATGAAATATTAAATTTTTTTAATTTATTTATATTTTCAAATAATGAATATAATTTTAATTTAACAAAATTATATAATGAACAAACTTATTTTTTAATAATAATATTAATTATTTATCTATTTATTACTCTTATTGCAGTAGTAAAAATTACAAATATTTTTTTTTGGACCTTTACGTTCAATTATATAATTTTAATTACTAATGATAAATTTATTTAAACCAATTCGAAAAATTCATCCTATTATAAAAATTATTAATGGATCTTTAATTGATTTACCTTCTCCATCTAATATTTCTTCATGATGAAATTTTGGATCTTTATTAGCTTTATGTTTAATAATTCAAATTATTACAGGATTATTTTTAACTATATATTACTCAGCAAATATTGATATTTCTTTTTATAGAGTAAATTATATTTGTCGAAATGTTAACTATGGGTGATTAATTCGTACTTTACATGCTAATGGAGCATCTTTTTTTTTTATTTGTATTTATTTACATATTGGACGAGGAATTTATTATGAATCTTTCAATTTAAAATTAACTTGACTAGTGGGAGTAATTATTTTATTTTTACTAATAGCTACAGCTTTTATAGGTTATGTTTTACCTTGAGGTCAAATATCTTTTTGAGGGGCTACAGTAATTACTAATTTATTATCTGCAATTCCATATTTAGGAAATATATTAGTAAATTGAATTTGAGGAGGATTTGCTGTTGATAATGCAACTTTAACTCGATTTTATACATTTCATTTCTTATTTCCATTTATTATTTTAATATTAACTATAATTCATTTATTATTTCTTCACCAAACTGGATCTAATAACCCTTTAGGAATTAATAGAAATTTAGATAAAATTCCATTTCACCCATTTTTTACTTTTAAAGATTTAATTGGATTTATTGTATTAATTTTTTTTTTATCTTTATTAACTTTAACAAATCCATATTTATTAGGAGATCCTGATAATTTTATTCCAGCTAATCCTTTAATTACCCCAATTCATATTCAACCAGAATGATATTTTTTATTTGCTTATGCAATTTTACGATCAATCCCTAATAAATTAGGAGGTGTAATTGCTTTAGTTTTATCCATTTTAATTTTAATTATTCTACCATTTACTTTTAATAAAAAAATTCAAGGTATTCAATTCTATCCTTTAAATCAAATTTTATTTTGATTTTTAATTATTACTATTATTTTATTAACTTGAATTGGATCACGACCAGTAGAAATACCTTATATTATTACAGGACAAATTTTAACTTTAATTTATTTTTCTTATTTTATTATTAACCCAATTTTAAATAAATTTTGAGATAAATTAATTTTTTACTAATTAATGAGCTTGTTTAAGCATTTGTTTTGAAAACTTAAGAAAGAATAAATATTCTATTAATTTATACTAAATTTATTTTATTAATTTAATAATATTTTTAAACCTAAAAAAAATAATAAATAATTTAAAGAAATAGGTAAATATCTTTTTCAACATAAATATATTAATTTATCATAACGATAACGAGGTAAAGTACCACGAACTCAAATAAAAAAAAAAGAAATAAATACTAACTTCAAATAAAATAATAAATTTAATTCATAACCTCCTATATTAAAAATAATAAATAATATTCTTATAAATAAAATTCTTGAATATTCAGCTAAAAAAATTAAAGCAAATCCCCCTCTTCTATATTCAATATTAAATCCTGAAACTAATTCTCTTTCCCCTTCTGCAAAATCAAATGGAGTTCGATTAGTTTCAGCTAATATCGAAGAAAATAAACATAATCTTAATGGAATTATTATAAAAATAAATCAATTTAAAAATTGATATTCTCTAAATTTAATTAAATTTAAATCTATAATTATAATAATTCTTGATATTAAAATTAAAGATAATCTAACTTCATAAGAAATTGTCTGAGCAACTGCTCGTAAACCTCCTAATAACGAATAATTTCTATTTGAAGATCAACCAGCAATTAATAAAGTATAAACCCCAACTCTTGTGCAAGATAAAAAAAATAATAAACCTAAATTAAACATAATTATATTAAATAAATAGGGAATCACTATTCAAATAATTAATGATAATATAAATCTAATAATAGGAGAAAAATAATAAGAAAAATAATTTGAATAATTTAAATATACTTGTTCTTTTGAAAATAATTTAATAGCATCAGAAAAAGGTTGTAAAATTCCTATAATTCCTAATTTATTAGGTCCTTTACGAATTTGAATATATCCTAAAACTTTTCGTTCTAATAAAGTTAAAAAAGCAACCCCAATTAAAACCCCAATTAATAAAAATAAACCCCCAATTATAATATTAATAACATCAATTATTATCAATACTATCTATATAATAAATTATATATAAATGAATTCTAAAATCATTACATTTTTCTGCCAAAATAGTTTATATAAATATTAATAATATTCTTAAAATTAAATTATTTATAATATTTGATCCTTTCGTACTAAAATATTTTTTTTTTATTAAAAGATAGAAACCAACCTGGCTCACACCGGTTTGAACTCAGATCATGTAAGATTTTAATGATCGAACAGATCAAAATTTTAAACTTTTGCATTTAAATTTTATCTTAATCCAACATCGAGGTCGCAACCTTTTTTTTTTATTTGTACTAAAAAAAAAAATTACGCTGTTATCCCTAAGGTAATTTTTTCTTATAATCATAATTTATGGATCATTTATTCAATTATTTATGTTTATTTTTTAAAAAAAAGTTATTTTAATTTTTCTATCACCCCAATAAAATAATTACAATTATTTAAATTTATTATTATATATTAAATATTAAAAAATTATAATTATAAAACTCTATAGGGTCTTCTCGTCTTTTTAAATTATTTTAATTTTTTAATAAAAAAATTAATTTCAATTTTTAATTTAGAGACAGTTTATATTTCATCAAATCTTTCATACAAGTCTTCAATTAAAAGACTAATTATTATGCTACCTTTGTACAGTCAATATACTGCAGCCCTTTAATTTTTAAATCAGTGGGCAGATTAGACTTTAAATTATTAATCAAAAAGACATGTTTTTGATAAACAAGTGAATATAAAAATTTGCCGAATTCCTTTAAATTAATTTTAATTTAAATTTAATATGTAAAAATTTAATATACTAATTTTATCATTATTTCTAATTTTTTTCTGTTATAAATTATATTTTTATAAAAATTTAAATATAATTTTAAATTTTATTTTTTCTTTTTAAAATTTTTTATAATAAATTTTATTTTATAAACAATATAAATTTTAAAAATTTTAAATTTAATTTAATATATATATATATATATATATATATATATATATATATTATAAAAATTTAAATTAAAGCTTATCCCTTAATATATTTAATTTTAAAAATTTTTTAATTAAATAAAAAATTAAAAAATATTTTAAATTTAAAATTAAATTTTTTTCTAAAAAAACTAGATATATTTAAAAACGATTAACATTTCATTTCAAATTAATTATTTAAAATAATTATTCAACATTAAATTTTTTAATTAATTAACTCTTTTAAATTCGAGATTTTTTTAACTAATAAATATTTTTTAATAAACTCTGATACACAAGATACAATAATTAAAATTTACTTTTTAATTAATTAATTTTTCAAATTTATTTCAAATTTCTTTTTCAATACTATTTTATTATAAATAATTATATTTTTTCTCTAAAAAATACTTTAACATCCCCCAATATTAAAAATTTTTTTATTAAATATAATTTTTTTAATTTTTCCCCTCAAATTAATTATTTATTATAATATCTTTTCAATGTAAATGAAATACTTTATTCAAGCTCTAATTTGATCATTCTAGAAACACTTTCCAGTACCTCTACTTTGTTACGACTTATTTCAATTTTTAAATGAAAGTGACGGGCAATATGTACATATTTCAATTATTAATCATTTTAACAAACTAATTAAAATTACATTTAAATCCACCTTCAATTTTATATTAAAAAATTTATTTTCGTTTAAATAAATTTATTGTAATCCATCTTAATCTTAATTATAATCTGCATCTTGATCTGAATTAATTTATATTTAAAATTTTAAAATATTATTTTTATATAAAAATATTTTTTTAACAATGATATACAAAATTTTTTATTAAGTAAATTTATTCGTGGATTATCAATTACTAGACAGATTCCTCTAAATGAACTAAAATACCGCCATTTTATTTAAGTTTCAATATTTATTATTTACTATTTTAGTATTTAAAATTAAATTTTTAATAATAGGGTATCTAATCCTAGTTTATAATAAAATTTACTAAATCATAATTTTTATATAAATTTTAATTAAATTAAAATTTCACCTTATAATTTAATATTTTTTAAAATAATATTATTATTTATTATTTACTGAATTAATTTAATTTAACTTTTGTTTAACCGCAACTGCTGGCACAAAATTAGTTATTAATTTTTTTATTACTAAATCTTAATTTCTTAAATTTTTAATATTAATTACTACAAAACATTATTAATTATTTTTAAAATAATTAAAATTATTCACTAAAATTTATATGTAAAATAAATTAAAAATAAATTATTTAAAATATAAAATTTTATCTATTATTATAAAATTTTATATAGAATTTTTTTTTTTTTTTTATAAATTAAATTTTTAATTGTATATATTTATATATATATAATAATAAATTTAATTAATATATATATATAAATTAACATTAATTATTAAATTTTTAATATTTCTATTTCTCCTATTTTTATAATATCCATATTGAAAATTAAAATATATAATAAACAATTATTAATTAATTAAAAAAAAAAATATTATAAATATAATATTAATTAAATAATAATTTATTAATTTTAAAAGTAATAATATATTAAATTATTTAATATAATATTTAAATTAATAATTAATAAATTAATTTATATATATATATATATTTATAAATACACACGTATATATTTGAATATCTTTTATTTTTTTTTTATTTAAATATAAATTTTATTTAACTATATATATTAACCATATTTAATATTTTTTATATTAAATATTATAAAATTTAAAAATAAGCTAAAATAAGCTTTTGGGTTCATACCCCAAATATAAAGGAAATCCCTTTTTTTTAAAAATAAAGTGCCTGATAAAAGGATTATTCTGATAGGATAAATTATGTAATTTTTTACCTTTATTATATTTTATAGAATTAAACTATATCTAATAATTTCAAAAATTATTGTGCATCTTACACTAAAATATAATTTTTATATAGTGAATTTAAATTCGTCTTTAGAATATTTTATTCTTATTTTTTATTTTATTAATTAATAATTCAAATAAAATATTTTTCTTATTTATTTTATTTTTCAGAACTATAATTTCTATTTCATCAAATTCATGATTAGGATGTTGAATTGGTTTAGAAATTAATTTACTTAGATTTATCCCCTTAATCTCTTCCCCCAATAATTTATTAAATTCAGAAGCTTCCTTAAAATATTTTCTAACCCAATCTATTGCATCAATTAATTTTTTATTTTCTATTTTATTAAATTTATTTTTTATAAAAATATTTATTAATGATTTTTTATCGATTATTATAAATTCCGCAATATTAATAAAAATAGGTTCTGTTCCTTTTCATTTTTGATTTCCTAATATTATAGAAGGATTATCATGATTTAATAGATTTATTTTAATAACATGACAAAAAATTTCACCAATAATTTTATTATCTTATAATATAAATTTTAATTTTTTAATTTTTATTATAATTTTTAATGTTATAATTGGAGCTATAGGAAGATTTAATCAAACTTCTTTACGTAAATTAATAGCTTTTTCTTCAATTAATAACATTGGTTGATTAATTTCAGCTTTATTAATTAGAGAAAATTTATGATTAATATATTTTTTATTTTATTCAATATTTTTATTTATTTCATGTTTTTTATTTTATATTACCAATATTTTTTATATAAATCAATTATTTAATTTTAATTATAATTTCTTAATTAAATTTTCAATTATAATTAATTTTTTATCATTAGGAGGATTACCTCCATTTTTAGGATTTTTTCCTAAATGAATTATTATTAATTTTTTAATTAATAATAATCTTATTATTATTAATTTTTTTTTTATTATAAGTAGATTAGTAATATTATTTATTTATATTCGAATTATTTACTTTTCATTTATATTTTTTTCTTTAAAATTAAAATGAATTAAAATTTTTATTAAAAATAATTTATTTTTTTTAATTTATTTTTTTAATTTTCTTTCTTTATTAGGTATAATTATTAGAACTTTATTTTTTATTTAATTTAAGGTTTTAAGTTAAATAAACTAATAATCTTCAAAATTATTTATAAAGAAATTCTTTAAGCCTTAAATTAATTTATCAAGTTTTAATAATTTTATTATACCTTAAAATTTGCAATTTTAAATCATATTTGAATATAAAACTTAATAAAAGAGAAATTTCTCGTTAATAAATTTACAATTTATCGCTTATATACTCAGCCATTTTATTAGCGAAAATGACTTTTTTCAACAAATCATAAAGATATTGGAACTTTATATTTTATTTTTGGAATTTGAGCAGGAATAGTTGGAACATCTCTTAGTATTTTAATTCGAATAGAATTAGGAAATCCAGGATCATTAATTGGAGATGATCAAATTTATAATACTATTGTTACAGCTCATGCTTTTATTATAATTTTTTTTATAGTTATACCTATTATAATCGGGGGATTTGGAAATTGACTAGTTCCATTAATATTAGGAGCTCCTGATATAGCTTTCCCCCGAATAAATAATATAAGATTTTGACTTTTACCTCCATCATTAATTTTATTAATTTCAAGAAGAATTGTAGAAAATGGAGCAGGGACAGGATGAACTGTTTACCCCCCTTTATCATCTAATATTGCTCATGGAGGTTCCTCTGTTGATTTAGCTATCTTTTCTTTACATTTAGCTGGAATTTCCTCAATTTTAGGAGCAATTAATTTTATTACAACTATTATTAATATACGAATTAATAATATATCATTCGATCAATTACCCTTATTTGTTTGAGCCGTAGGTATTACAGCTTTATTATTACTTTTATCTTTACCAGTTTTAGCTGGAGCTATCACTATATTATTAACTGATCGAAATTTAAATACATCATTTTTTGATCCTGCAGGAGGAGGTGATCCTATTTTATATCAACATTTATTTTGATTTTTTGGACATCCTGAAGTATATATTTTAATTTTACCCGGATTTGGAATAATTTCTCATATTATTTCTCAAGAAAGTGGAAAAAAGGAAACTTTTGGATGTTTAGGAATAATTTATGCTATAATAGCAATTGGATTGCTAGGATTTATTGTATGAGCTCATCATATATTTACAGTAGGAATAGATATTGATACTCGAGCATATTTTACTTCAGCTACTATAATCATTGCAGTTCCAACTGGAATTAAAATTTTTAGTTGATTGGCAACTTTACATGGAACACAAATTAATTATAGTCCTTCAATATTATGAAGTTTAGGATTTATTTTCTTATTCACAGTAGGAGGATTAACAGGTGTAGTTTTAGCTAATTCCTCAATTGATATTACTCTTCATGATACTTATTATGTAGTAGCCCATTTTCATTATGTTTTATCTATAGGAGCTGTATTCGCTATTCTAGGAGGTTTTGTTCATTGATATTCCCTATTTACCGGATTATTATTAAATCCCTATTTATTAAAAATTCAATTTATTTCCATATTTATTGGTGTTAATTTAACATTTTTTCCTCAACATTTTTTAGGATTAGCTGGTATACCCCGTCGTTATTCTGATTATCCAGATAATTTTATATCATGAAATATTATTTCTTCATTTGGTTCATATATTTCATTATTTTCCATAATTTTAATTATTATTATTATTTGAGAATCAATAATTAACCAACGAATAATTCTATTTTCATTAAATATACCATCCTCTATTGAATGATATCAAAATTTACCTCCTTCTGAACATTCTTATAATGAACTTCCTATTTTAAGAAATTTCTAATATGGCAGATTATATGTAATGGATTTAAACCCCATTTATAAAGGAATATCCTTTTTTTAGAAATGGCAACCTGATCTAATTTAAATTATCAAAATAGAGCTTCCCCATTAATAGAACAAATTATTTTTTTCCATGACCATACATTAATTATTTTAATTATAATTACAATTTTAGTAGCATATTTAATAATAAATTTATTTTTCAATAATTATATTAATCGATTTTTATTAGAAAGTCAAATAATTGAATTAATTTGAACTATTTTACCAGCTATTACTTTAATTTTTATTGCACTTCCATCATTACGATTATTATATCTTTTAGATGAACTTAATAATCCTTTAATTACATTAAAATCAATTGGACATCAATGATATTGAAGATATGAATATTCTGATTTTAATAATATTGAATTTGATTCATATATAATTCAATCTAATGAAAATTTAAATAATTTTCGACTTTTAGATGTTGATAATCGTATTATTTTACCTATAAATAATCAAATTCGTATTTTAGTTACAGCTACAGACGTAATTCACTCGTGAACAATTCCGTCATTAGGAGTAAAAATTGACGCTAATCCAGGACGATTAAATCAAACTAGATTTTTTATTAATCGTCCTGGAATTTATTATGGTCAATGTTCTGAAATTTGTGGAGCAAATCATAGTTTTATACCTATTGTTATTGAAAGAATCCCTATAAAAAACTTTATTAATTGAATTAATAATTATTCATTAGATGACTGAAAGCAAGTACTGGTCTCTTAAACCATTTTATAGTAAATTAGCATTTACTTCTAATGATAAAGAATTAGTTAATAAATAACATAAATATGTCAAATTTAAATTATTACTTTTTGTAATATTCTTTTATTCCTCAAATAATACCTATCAATTGAATAATTTCATTATTATTTTTTATTTCTATTTTTATTAGTTTTATAATTATAAATTATTTTATTTTTAATTATAAAAATAATTTTAATTTTAAAAAAATTAATAAAAATAATTTAAAAAAAAAATTTTGAAAATGATAAATAATCTTTTCTCAATCTTTGATCCTTCAACAAATTTATTTAATTTCCCATTTAATTGAATTAGAACATTTATTGGATTATTATTTATTCCTTTTTCTTTCTGATTTTTTCCTAATCGTCATTATTTATTATGAAATTTTATTTCAAATAAACTTCATAATGAATTTAAAACTTTATTAGGACCAAATAGAATTAATGGATCAACTTTTATTTTTATTTCATTATTCTTTTTTATTTTATTTAATAATTTTTTAGGTTTATTCCCATATATTTTTACTAGAACAAGTCATCTTAATATATCCCTTTCATTATCATTAACATTATGGTTAAGATTTATAATTTATGGATGATTAAATAATACACAACATATATTTATTCATATAATTCCTCAAGGAACACCAACTATTTTAATACCTTTTATAGTAATAATTGAGACTATTAGTAATATTATTCGACCTGGAACTTTAGCAGTTCGATTAACAGCTAATATAATTGCAGGTCATTTACTTTTAACTTTATTAAGTAATACAGGTATTAATATACCTAATTATTTATTAATTATTTTAATTATTATCCAAATTTTATTGTTAATTCTTGAATCTGCCGTAGCAATTATTCAATCTTATGTAATTTCTATTTTAAGAACTCTTTATTCTAGAGAAGTAAATTAATGTCTAATCATAATCATCCATATCACTTAGTTGACTACAGACCTTGACCCTTAACAGGAGCTATTGGAGTAATAACCTTAGTAACTGGTTTAGTTAAATGATTTCATAATTTTAATATAAACTTATTATTTATTGGATATATTATCGTATTATTAACCATATTCCAATGATGACGAGATATTTGTCGAGAAGGAACATTCCAAGGAAAACATACTATTATAGTATCAAAAGGTTTACGATGAGGAATAATTTTATTTATTATTTCTGAAAT
>NW_028181903.1:0-18832 GCF_056956725.1 Heliconius melpomene rosina | reverse complement strand
TTTACTATATTAAAAAGTATAATTATTTATTATTTATAAGATTAGTTTCGGGGAGAATATTAAGATGAATAATTTTTTGTTATCCTTATATAATTTATTTGCCTTTTAATTAAAAATAATAGTTATTTATGTGACTTTTATTTGGTTTATTATTAGGTTATTTAATTAGAAATATAAAAATTTATTCACTAAATAAATTTTTATGTTTTTATGAATTAAGATATTTTATGTTATAATATGATTTTTACCAAATTTATCTACATATGGGATAAATTATTTTTATTAAAAATGGGGCAAATATTATATAAAAATATTGATTTAGGTTGAAGAGAAATATATAGAGGACAAGGATTATTTATATTATAAAAAATAATTCTATTATTTATTATATTTATCAAATAAATAATTTTAAAATTTATTTATTTAGATTTTATTTTATGAATAATATTTATATTTATTTTTTTAATAATTTAATTTAAATAGCTTAAATAAAGAGTATAATATTGAAGATATTAAGGTGATTAAAAAATCTTTAAATAAGAATTTATTTATAAAAAAAAAATTTTTTATTTTTACAATGAAAATGTAATGTTTTAATAAACTATATAAATTAAATTAAAAGAAATATTAATGATAATAAATCACTAAAAATTAAGTTAGCAGCTTAATTACAATATATTTCTAATTGGAATTTTTATTCAATTTTATCATTAACAGTGATATACCTCTTTTTGGTTTCAATTAATAAATAAGGAGTTATTAACTCTATCTTTTAAGTCGAAATTAAATGCAAATTGCTTCTTATTTAAGATAAATTGAATAAAATTCAATATTTTTTGAATGCAAATCAAATGTTTAATTAAACTATAATCCTAATTTGATCAATTTAGTATATTTTGATTTCATTCATGATAAATTCCTAATAATAGTATTAAAATAAAAAAAAAACTTATTTTAAATCAAGATAAAAAATTTACTAAATAAAATGTTGGGATAATTGGAAAAATTAATGCAATTTCTACATCAAAAATTAAAAAAATTATTGTGATTAAAAAGAAATGTAAAGAAAATGGAATTCGAGCTAAAGATTTAGGGTCAAATCCACATTCAAATGGTGAACATTTTTCTCGATCTAGAAATGATTTTTTTGAGATTAATAGTGAAATTAATATGAAAATATTAGCAATTGTTATTATGATAAAAGATATTATTAATATTAATATAATTATTTATATTAAAATTATTAAACTTTTTGATTGGAAGTCAAATATACTAAATATATTATATAAATAATTAATTTCCTCATCAATAAATTGAAATATAAAGAAATAATCAAACTACATCAACAAAATGTCAATATCATGCTGCTGCTTCAAATCCGAAATGATGAGTTCTTGAGAAATGAAAATTAATATGACGAATAAAACATGTTAAAAGAAAAATTGTTCCAATAATTACATGTAAACCATGAAATCCTGTTGCTATAAAAAAAGTAGATCCATAAATTCTATCAGCAATTGAGAAAGAAGCTTCTAAGTATTCATATGCTTGTAAAATAGTAAAATAAAATCCAAGTATAATAGTTAAAAATAATCTTTGTGAAACTTGAGTATAATTATTTTCTATTAAAGCGTGATGAGCTCATGTTACTGTAATTCCTGAAGTAATAAGAATAATAGTATTTAATAAAGGAATTTGAAATGGATTAAATACTAAAATATTAGTAGGAGGTCAAATTGATCCAATTTCAATATTTGGGGATAAACTTCTATGAAAAAATGCCCAGAAAAAAGAAATGAAGAAAAAGATTTCAGAAATAATAAATAAAATTATTCCTCATCGTAAACCTTTTGATACTATAATAGTATGTTTTCCTTGGAATGTTCCTTCTCGACAAATATCTCGTCATCATTGGAATATGGTTAATAATACGATAATATATCCAATAAATAATAAGTTTATATTAAAATTATGAAATCATTTAACTAAACCAGTTACTAAGGTTATTACTCCAATAGCTCCTGTTAAGGGTCAAGGTCTGTAGTCAACTAAGTGATATGGATGATTATGATTAGACATTAATTTACTTCTCTAGAATAAAGAGTTCTTAAAATAGAAATTACATAAGATTGAATAATTGCTACGGCAGATTCAAGAATTAACAATAAAATTTGGATAATAATTAAAATAATTAATAAATAATTAGGTATATTAATACCTGTATTACTTAATAAAGTTAAAAGTAAATGACCTGCAATTATATTAGCTGTTAATCGAACTGCTAAAGTTCCAGGTCGAATAATATTACTAATAGTCTCAATTATTACTATAAAAGGTATTAAAATAGTTGGTGTTCCTTGAGGAATTATATGAATAAATATATGTTGTGTATTATTTAATCATCCATAAATTATAAATCTTAACCATAATGTTAATGATAATGAAAGGGATATATTAAGATGACTTGTTCTAGTAAAAATATATGGGAATAAACCTAAAAAATTATTAAATAAAATAAAAAAGAATAATGAAATAAAAATAAAAGTTGATCCATTAATTCTATTTGGTCCTAATAAAGTTTTAAATTCATTATGAAGTTTATTTGAAATAAAATTTCATAATAAATAATGACGATTAGGAAAAAATCAGAAAGAAAAAGGAATAAATAATAATCCAATAAATGTTCTAATTCAATTAAATGGGAAATTAAATAAATTTGTTGAAGGATCAAAGATTGAGAAAAGATTATTTATCATTTTCAAAATTTTTTTTTTAAATTATTTTTATTAATTTTTTTAAAATTAAAATTATTTTTATAATTAAAAATAAAATAATTTATAATTATAAAACTAATAAAAATAGAAATAAAAAATAATAATGAAATTATTCAATTGATAGGTATTATTTGAGGAATAAAAGAATATTACAAAAAGTAATAATTTAAATTTGACATATTTATGTTATTTATTAACTAATTCTTTATCATTAGAAGTAAATGCTAATTTACTATAAAATGGTTTAAGAGACCAGTACTTGCTTTCAGTCATCTAATGAATAATTATTAATTCAATTAATAAAGTTTTTTATAGGGATTCTTTCAATAACAATAGGTATAAAACTATGATTTGCTCCACAAATTTCAGAACATTGACCATAATAAATTCCAGGACGATTAATAAAAAATCTAGTTTGATTTAATCGTCCTGGATTAGCGTCAATTTTTACTCCTAATGACGGAATTGTTCACGAGTGAATTACGTCTGTAGCTGTAACTAAAATACGAATTTGATTATTTATAGGTAAAATAATACGATTATCAACATCTAAAAGTCGAAAATTATTTAAATTTTCATTAGATTGAATTATATATGAATCAAATTCAATATTATTAAAATCAGAATATTCATATCTTCAATATCATTGATGTCCAATTGATTTTAATGTAATTAAAGGATTATTAAGTTCATCTAAAAGATATAATAATCGTAATGATGGAAGTGCAATAAAAATTAAAGTAATAGCTGGTAAAATAGTTCAAATTAATTCAATTATTTGACTTTCTAATAAAAATCGATTAATATAATTATTGAAAAATAAATTTATTATTAAATATGCTACTAAAATTGTAATTATAATTAAAATAATTAATGTATGGTCATGGAAAAAAATAATTTGTTCTATTAATGGGGAAGCTCTATTTTGATAATTTAAATTAGATCAGGTTGCCATTTCTAAAAAAAGGATATTCCTTTATAAATGGGGTTTAAATCCATTACATATAATCTGCCATATTAGAAATTTCTTAAAATAGGAAGTTCATTATAAGAATGTTCAGAAGGAGGTAAATTTTGATATCATTCAATAGAGGATGGTATATTTAATGAAAATAGAATTATTCGTTGGTTAATTATTGATTCTCAAATAATAATAATAATTAAAATTATGGAAAATAATGAAATATATGAACCAAATGAAGAAATAATATTTCATGATATAAAATTATCTGGATAATCAGAATAACGACGGGGTATACCAGCTAATCCTAAAAAATGTTGAGGAAAAAATGTTAAATTAACACCAATAAATATGGAAATAAATTGAATTTTTAATAAATAGGGATTTAATAATAATCCGGTAAATAGGGAATATCAATGAACAAAACCTCCTAGAATAGCGAATACAGCTCCTATAGATAAAACATAATGAAAATGGGCTACTACATAATAAGTATCATGAAGAGTAATATCAATTGAGGAATTAGCTAAAACTACACCTGTTAATCCTCCTACTGTGAATAAGAAAATAAATCCTAAACTTCATAATATTGAAGGACTATAATTAATTTGTGTTCCATGTAAAGTTGCCAATCAACTAAAAATTTTAATTCCAGTTGGAACTGCAATGATTATAGTAGCTGAAGTAAAATATGCTCGAGTATCAATATCTATTCCTACTGTAAATATATGATGAGCTCATACAATAAATCCTAGCAATCCAATTGCTATTATAGCATAAATTATTCCTAAACATCCAAAAGTTTCCTTTTTTCCACTTTCTTGAGAAATAATATGAGAAATTATTCCAAATCCGGGTAAAATTAAAATATATACTTCAGGATGTCCAAAAAATCAAAATAAATGTTGATATAAAATAGGATCACCTCCTCCTGCAGGATCAAAAAATGATGTATTTAAATTTCGATCAGTTAATAATATAGTGATAGCTCCAGCTAAAACTGGTAAAGATAAAAGTAATAATAAAGCTGTAATACCTACGGCTCAAACAAATAAGGGTAATTGATCGAATGATATATTATTAATTCGTATATTAATAATAGTTGTAATAAAATTAATTGCTCCTAAAATTGAGGAAATTCCAGCTAAATGTAAAGAAAAGATAGCTAAATCAACAGAGGAACCTCCATGAGCAATATTAGATGATAAAGGGGGGTAAACAGTTCATCCTGTCCCTGCTCCATTTTCTACAATTCTTCTTGAAATTAATAAAATTAATGATGGAGGTAAAAGTCAAAATCTTATATTATTTATTCGGGGGAAAGCTATATCAGGAGCTCCTAATATTAATGGAACTAGTCAATTTCCAAATCCCCCGATTATAATAGGTATAACTATAAAAAAAATTATAATAAAAGCATGAGCTGTAACAATAGTATTATAAATTTGATCATCTCCAATTAATGATCCTGGATTTCCTAATTCTATTCGAATTAAAATACTAAGAGATGTTCCAACTATTCCTGCTCAAATTCCAAAAATAAAATATAAAGTTCCAATATCTTTATGATTTGTTGAAAAAAGTCATTTTCGCTAATAAAATGGCTGAGTATATAAGCGATAAATTGTAAATTTATTAACGAGAAATTTCTCTTTTATTAAGTTTTATATTCAAATATGATTTAAAATTGCAAATTTTAAGGTATAATAAAATTATTAAAACTTGATAAATTAATTTAAGGCTTAAAGAATTTCTTTATAAATAATTTTGAAGATTATTAGTTTATTTAACTTAAAACCTTAAATTAAATAAAAAATAAAGTTCTAATAATTATACCTAATAAAGAAAGAAAATTAAAAAAATAAATTAAAAAAAATAAATTATTTTTAATAAAAATTTTAATTCATTTTAATTTTAAAGAAAAAAATATAAATGAAAAGTAAATAATTCGAATATAAATAAATAATATTACTAATCTACTTATAATAAAAAAAAAATTAATAATAATAAGATTATTATTAATTAAAAAATTAATAATAATTCATTTAGGAAAAAATCCTAAAAATGGAGGTAATCCTCCTAATGATAAAAAATTAATTATAATTGAAAATTTAATTAAGAAATTATAATTAAAATTAAATAATTGATTTATATAAAAAATATTGGTAATATAAAATAAAAAACATGAAATAAATAAAAATATTGAATAAAATAAAAAATATATTAATCATAAATTTTCTCTAATTAATAAAGCTGAAATTAATCAACCAATGTTATTAATTGAAGAAAAAGCTATTAATTTACGTAAAGAAGTTTGATTAAATCTTCCTATAGCTCCAATTATAACATTAAAAATTATAATAAAAATTAAAAAATTAAAATTTATATTATAAGATAATAAAATTATTGGTGAAATTTTTTGTCATGTTATTAAAATAAATCTATTAAATCATGATAATCCTTCTATAATATTAGGAAATCAAAAATGAAAAGGAACAGAACCTATTTTTATTAATATTGCGGAATTTATAATAATCGATAAAAAATCATTAATAAATATTTTTATAAAAAATAAATTTAATAAAATAGAAAATAAAAAATTAATTGATGCAATAGATTGGGTTAGAAAATATTTTAAGGAAGCTTCTGAATTTAATAAATTATTGGGGGAAGAGATTAAGGGGATAAATCTAAGTAAATTAATTTCTAAACCAATTCAACATCCTAATCATGAATTTGATGAAATAGAAATTATAGTTCTGAAAAATAAAATAAATAAGAAAAATATTTTATTTGAATTATTAATTAATAAAATAAAAAATAAGAATAAAATATTCTAAAGACGAATTTAAATTCACTATATAAAAATTATATTTTAGTGTAAGATGCACAATAATTTTTGAAATTATTAGATATAGTTTAATTCTATAAAATATAATAAAGGTAAAAAATTACATAATTTATCCTATCAGAATAATCCTTTTATCAGGCACTTTATTTTTAAAAAAAAGGGATTTCCTTTATATTTGGGGTATGAACCCAAAAGCTTATTTTAGCTTATTTTTAAATTTTATAATATTTAATATAAAAAATATTAAATATGGTTAATATATATAGTTAAATAAAATTTATATTTAAATAAAAAAAAAATAAAAGATATTCAAATATATACGTGTGTATTTATAAATATATATATATATATAAATTAATTTATTAATTATTAATTTAAATATTATATTAAATAATTTAATATATTATTACTTTTAAAATTAATAAATTATTATTTAATTAATATTATATTTATAATATTTTTTTTTTTAATTAATTAATAATTGTTTATTATATATATTTTAATTTTCAATATGGATATTATAAAAATAGGAGAAATAGAAATATTAAAAATTTAATAATTAATGTTAATTTATATATATATATTAATTAAATTTATTATTATATATATATAAATATATACAATTAAAAATTTAATTTATAAAAAAAAAAAAAAAAATTCTATATAAAATTTTATAATAATAGATAAAATTTTATATTTTAAATAATTTATTTTTAATTTATTTTACATATAAATTTTAGTGAATAATTTTAATTATTTTAAAAATAATTAATAATGTTTTGTAGTAATTAATATTAAAAATTTAAGAAATTAAGATTTAGTAATAAAAAAATTAATAACTAATTTTGTGCCAGCAGTTGCGGTTAAACAAAAGTTAAATTAAATTAATTCAGTAAATAATAAATAATAATATTATTTTAAAAAATATTAAATTATAAGGTGAAATTTTAATTTAATTAAAATTTATATAAAAATTATGATTTAGTAAATTTTATTATAAACTAGGATTAGATACCCTATTATTAAAAATTTAATTTTAAATACTAAAATAGTAAATAATAAATATTGAAACTTAAATAAAATGGCGGTATTTTAGTTCATTTAGAGGAATCTGTCTAGTAATTGATAATCCACGAATAAATTTACTTAATAAAAAATTTTGTATATCATTGTTAAAAAAATATTTTTATATAAAAATAATATTTTAAAATTTTAAATATAAATTAATTCAGATCAAGATGCAGATTATAATTAAGATTAAGATGGATTACAATAAATTTATTTAAACGAAAATAAATTTTTTAATATAAAATTGAAGGTGGATTTAAATGTAATTTTAATTAGTTTGTTAAAATGATTAATAATTGAAATATGTACATATTGCCCGTCACTTTCATTTAAAAATTGAAATAAGTCGTAACAAAGTAGAGGTACTGGAAAGTGTTTCTAGAATGATCAAATTAGAGCTTGAATAAAGTATTTCATTTACATTGAAAAGATATTATAATAAATAATTAATTTGAGGGGAAAAATTAAAAAAATTATATTTAATAAAAAAATTTTTAATATTGGGGGATGTTAAAGTATTTTTTAGAGAAAAAATATAATTATTTATAATAAAATAGTATTGAAAAAGAAATTTGAAATAAATTTGAAAAATTAATTAATTAAAAAGTAAATTTTAATTATTGTATCTTGTGTATCAGAGTTTATTAAAAAATATTTATTAGTTAAAAAAATCTCGAATTTAAAAGAGTTAATTAATTAAAAAATTTAATGTTGAATAATTATTTTAAATAATTAATTTGAAATGAAATGTTAATCGTTTTTAAATATATCTAGTTTTTTTAGAAAAAAATTTAATTTTAAATTTAAAATATTTTTTAATTTTTTATTTAATTAAAAAATTTTTAAAATTAAATATATTAAGGGATAAGCTTTAATTTAAATTTTTATAATATATATATATATATATATATATATATATATATATATTAAATTAAATTTAAAATTTTTAAAATTTATATTGTTTATAAAATAAAATTTATTATAAAAAATTTTAAAAAGAAAAAATAAAATTTAAAATTATATTTAAATTTTTATAAAAATATAATTTATAACAGAAAAAAATTAGAAATAATGATAAAATTAGTATATTAAATTTTTACATATTAAATTTAAATTAAAATTAATTTAAAGGAATTCGGCAAATTTTTATATTCACTTGTTTATCAAAAACATGTCTTTTTGATTAATAATTTAAAGTCTAATCTGCCCACTGATTTAAAAATTAAAGGGCTGCAGTATATTGACTGTACAAAGGTAGCATAATAATTAGTCTTTTAATTGAAGACTTGTATGAAAGATTTGATGAAATATAAACTGTCTCTAAATTAAAAATTGAAATTAATTTTTTTATTAAAAAGTTAAAATAATTTAAAAAGACGAGAAGACCCTATAGAGTTTTATAATTATAATTTTTTAATATTTAATATATAATAATAAATTTAAATAATTGTAATTATTTTATTGGGGTGATAGAAAAATTAAAATAACTTTTTTTTAAAAAATAAACATAAATAATTGAATAAATGATCCATAAATTATGATTATAAGAAAAAATTACCTTAGGGATAACAGCGTAATTTTTTTTTTTAGTACAAATAAAAAAAAAAGGTTGCGACCTCGATGTTGGATTAAGATAAAATTTAAATGCAAAAGTTTAAAATTTTGATCTGTTCGATCATTAAAATCTTACATGATCTGAGTTCAAACCGGTGTGAGCCAGGTTGGTTTCTATCTTTTAATAAAAAAAAAATATTTTAGTACGAAAGGATCAAATATTATAAATAATTTAATTTTAAGAATATTATTAATATTTATATAAACTATTTTGGCAGAAAAATGTAATGATTTTAGAATTCATTTATATATAATTTATTATATAGATAGTATTGATAATAATTGATGTTATTAATATTATAATTGGGGGTTTATTTTTATTAATTGGGGTTTTAATTGGGGTTGCTTTTTTAACTTTATTAGAACGAAAAGTTTTAGGATATATTCAAATTCGTAAAGGACCTAATAAATTAGGAATTATAGGAATTTTACAACCTTTTTCTGATGCTATTAAATTATTTTCAAAAGAACAAGTATATTTAAATTATTCAAATTATTTTTCTTATTATTTTTCTCCTATTATTAGATTTATATTATCATTAATTATTTGAATAGTGATTCCCTATTTATTTAATATAATTATGTTTAATTTAGGTTTATTATTTTTTTTATCTTGCACAAGAGTTGGGGTTTATACTTTATTAATTGCTGGTTGATCTTCAAATAGAAATTATTCGTTATTAGGAGGTTTACGAGCAGTTGCTCAGACAATTTCTTATGAAGTTAGATTATCTTTAATTTTAATATCAAGAATTATTATAATTATAGATTTAAATTTAATTAAATTTAGAGAATATCAATTTTTAAATTGATTTATTTTTATAATAATTCCATTAAGATTATGTTTATTTTCTTCGATATTAGCTGAAACTAATCGAACTCCATTTGATTTTGCAGAAGGGGAAAGAGAATTAGTTTCAGGATTTAATATTGAATATAGAAGAGGGGGATTTGCTTTAATTTTTTTAGCTGAATATTCAAGAATTTTATTTATAAGAATATTATTTATTATTTTTAATATAGGAGGTTATGAATTAAATTTATTATTTTATTTGAAGTTAGTATTTATTTCTTTTTTTTTTATTTGAGTTCGTGGTACTTTACCTCGTTATCGTTATGATAAATTAATATATTTATGTTGAAAAAGATATTTACCTATTTCTTTAAATTATTTATTATTTTTTTTAGGTTTAAAAATATTATTAAATTAATAAAATAAATTTAGTATAAATTAATAGAATATTTATTCTTTCTTAAGTTTTCAAAACAAATGCTTAAACAAGCTCATTAATTAGTAAAAAATTAATTTATCTCAAAATTTATTTAAAATTGGGTTAATAATAAAATAAGAAAAATAAATTAAAGTTAAAATTTGTCCTGTAATAATATAAGGTATTTCTACTGGTCGTGATCCAATTCAAGTTAATAAAATAATAGTAATAATTAAAAATCAAAATAAAATTTGATTTAAAGGATAGAATTGAATACCTTGAATTTTTTTATTAAAAGTAAATGGTAGAATAATTAAAATTAAAATGGATAAAACTAAAGCAATTACACCTCCTAATTTATTAGGGATTGATCGTAAAATTGCATAAGCAAATAAAAAATATCATTCTGGTTGAATATGAATTGGGGTAATTAAAGGATTAGCTGGAATAAAATTATCAGGATCTCCTAATAAATATGGATTTGTTAAAGTTAATAAAGATAAAAAAAAAATTAATACAATAAATCCAATTAAATCTTTAAAAGTAAAAAATGGGTGAAATGGAATTTTATCTAAATTTCTATTAATTCCTAAAGGGTTATTAGATCCAGTTTGGTGAAGAAATAATAAATGAATTATAGTTAATATTAAAATAATAAATGGAAATAAGAAATGAAATGTATAAAATCGAGTTAAAGTTGCATTATCAACAGCAAATCCTCCTCAAATTCAATTTACTAATATATTTCCTAAATATGGAATTGCAGATAATAAATTAGTAATTACTGTAGCCCCTCAAAAAGATATTTGACCTCAAGGTAAAACATAACCTATAAAAGCTGTAGCTATTAGTAAAAATAAAATAATTACTCCCACTAGTCAAGTTAATTTTAAATTGAAAGATTCATAATAAATTCCTCGTCCAATATGTAAATAAATACAAATAAAAAAAAAAGATGCTCCATTAGCATGTAAAGTACGAATTAATCACCCATAGTTAACATTTCGACAAATATAATTTACTCTATAAAAAGAAATATCAATATTTGCTGAGTAATATATAGTTAAAAATAATCCTGTAATAATTTGAATTATTAAACATAAAGCTAATAAAGATCCAAAATTTCATCATGAAGAAATATTAGATGGAGAAGGTAAATCAATTAAAGATCCATTAATAATTTTTATAATAGGATGAATTTTTCGAATTGGTTTAAATAAATTTATCATTAGTAATTAAAATTATATAATTGAACGTAAAGGTCCAAAAAAAATATTTGTAATTTTTACTACTGCAATAAGAGTAATAAATAGATAAATAATTAATATTATTATTAAAAAATAAGTTTGTTCATTATATAATTTTGTTAAATTAAAATTATATTCATTATTTGAAAATATAAATAAATTAAAAAAATTTAATATTTCATCATTAAAATATAAATTTATTCAAAATAAATTATTTTTAAAATAAAATGATAATATAAATAAAAAAATAATTCCTAATATTATAAAAATTTTATTAAAGATTGAAATTTTAAATAATTCATTAGAAGCAATTCTTGAAACATAAATGAATAGAACTAATAAACCTCCTAAAAAAATTAAGAATAAAATATATGAGAATCAATAAGTATTGATTATTATTCCAGATAAAATACAAGTTAATAAAGTTTGAATTAAAATAAATAATCCTATTGATAAAGGGTTATTAGTAAAAAATATAAAAAAAGAAATAAATATAATTAAATTAGATAAAAAAATTTTTATAATTTCAAAGAATAGTTTTTTTAAAAATAATAATTTTGGAGATTATAGATAAAGATAATCTTTTTCTTTGAAGTTTTTAAAGAAAAATCTTATTTTTGGTTTACAAGACCAAAGTTTTTTTTTAAACTATAAAAACAAATGATAAATATAAGTTTAATTATTATTATATTTTTTATTGGAAATATAATTTTTGTTTCAAAACAAAAACATTTATTAATTGTTTTAATAAGATTAGAATTTATTGTTTTAAGAATTTTTTTTTTTATATTATTATATTTAATAATAGTTGATTATAATATATATATGTTAATGGTTTTTTTAGTTTTTTCAGTTTGTGAAGGGGCTTTAGGTTTATCAATTTTAGTTTCAATAATTCGAACTCATGGGAATGATTATTTTCAAAGTTTTAATTTAATTTAATGATAAAATATTTAATAATAATAATTTTTATAATACCAATATGTTTAAAATATAATATATTTTGAATGGTTCAGTTTATATTTATATTTATAATGTTTATATTTATAAATATAAGAGTTTCTATTATAAATTTTTTTAATTTAAGTTATATATTAGGTTGTGACATAATTTCATATGGGTTAATTTTATTAAGAATCTGAATTACATTTTTAATAATTATAGCTAGAGAAAGATTAAATAAAAATAATTTTTTTAAAAATTTATTTTTATTTAATATTATTTTTTTAATATTAATATTATATTTAACTTTTAGAACTATAAATTTATTTTTATTTTATTTATTTTTTGAGGGAAGATTAATTCCTACTTTAATATTAATTATTGGATGAGGGTATCAACCTGAGCGAATTCAAGCTGGTATATATCTTTTATTTTATACATTATTTGCTTCTTTGCCTTTATTAATAGGAATTTTTTATATTTATAAGGAAATAAATTTTATAATTATATATATAATAAAATTTTATGATTATAATTTAATTATATTATATTTAAGATTAATTTTTGCTTTTTTAGTAAAAATACCTATATATTTTGTTCATTTATGATTACCAAAAGCTCATGTTGAAGCTCCTATTTCTGGCTCAATAATTTTAGCTGCAATTATATTAAAGTTAGGGGGATATGGATTATTACGAATATTAATAATTTTACAAAAAATAAATTTAAGATGAAGATATATTTGAGTAGTAATAAGATTAATTGGAGGATTTTTTATTAGATTAAAATGTTTTTGTCAAATTGATATAAAATCTTTAATTGCTTATTCTTCTGTAGCTCATATAAGATTAGTAATTGGGGGATTGATAACAATAAATTATTGAGGATTTTTAGGTTCTTATATTTTAATAATTGGTCATGGATTATGTTCTTCTGGAATATTTTGTTTATCTAATATTAATTATGAACGATTAAATAGACGAAGAATATTTATTAATAAAGGGATAATAAATTTTATACCTTCAATAAGATTGTGATGATTTTTATTAATATCTTCAAATATAGCAGCTCCTCCATCATTAAATTTAATAGGAGAAATTAGTTTAATTAATAGATTAGTTAGATGATCTTGGTGAAGAATAATTATACTTATAATAATTTCTTTTTTTAGAGCTGGATATAGATTATACTTATATTCTTTTACTCAACATGGAAAGTATAATATAAGAATTTATAGATTTTATAGAGGAACTTCTCGAGAATATTTAATATTAATATTGCACTGATTACCATTAAATATTTTAGTTATAAAAATTGATTATAGAATAATTTGATTTTACTTAAATAATTTAATAAAAATATTGATTTGTGGAGTCAAAAATATGATATTTATCATCATTTTAAGTTATTAAAAAATATTCTATTTGTCTTATTAGTTTTTTTTTTTTATTTTTTTTTATATTAATTAATTTTTTTATAGTAATTTATTTTATTATAAATAATTTAGTAATTTTTTTTGAGTGGGAGATTATTTCTTTTAATTCTATAAGAATTGTTATATCAATTTTATTAGATTGAATATCATTATTATTTATAATATTTGTTTCTTTAATTTCTTCTTCAGTTATTTATTATAGAAAAAGATATATAAGATCAGAATTAAATTTAAATCGATTTATTTATTTAGTTTTAATATTTGTTTTCTCGATAATTTTGTTAATTATTAGACCAAATATAATTAGAATTTTATTAGGGTGAGATGGTTTAGGATTAGTTTCATATTGTTTAGTAATTTATTATCAAAATATGAAGTCTTATAATGCTGGAATATTGACAGCGTTATCTAATCGAATTGGTGATGTAATAATTTTATTATTGATTTCATGAATAATAAATTATGGAAGTTGAAATTATATTTTTTATTTAAATTTAATAATACATGATTTTTCAATAAAATTTATTGGTTTATTAATTATTATTGCTGCTATAACAAAAAGAGCTCAAATTCCATTTAGTTCATGATTACCTGCTGCAATAGCAGCACCTACTCCTGTTTCTGCTTTAGTTCATTCTTCTACATTAGTAACAGCTGGGGTTTATTTATTAATTCGTTTTAATAATTTATTAGTTGAAATAATTTTTTTAAAAATTTTATTATTATTATCTTCTTTAACAATATTAATAGCAGGAATTTGTGCTAATTATGAGTTTGATTTAAAAAAAATTATTGCTTTATCAACATTAAGACAATTAGGTTTAATAATAAGAATTTTAAGAATAGGATTTAATGATTTAGCTTTTTATCATTTATTAACTCATGCTATATTTAAGGCTTTATTATTTATATGTGCCGGGGTAATTATTCATATAATAAATGATAATCAGGATATTCGAATAATAGGGGGAATTAGAATTTATATTCCAATAACTTCTTTATGTTTAAATATTTCAAATTTAGCTTTATGTGGAATTCCATTTTTAGCAGGTTTTTATTCTAAGGATATTATTTTAGAAATAGTAAGAATAAGAAATTTAAATATATTGATTTTTTTTTTATATTATTTTTCAACTGGATTAACAATATTTTACACTATTCGTTTATTAATATATTTAATAATTAATGATTTTAATTTATTATCAATTTATAATTTATATGATGAGGATTATACTATATTAAAAAGTATAATTATTTTATTATTTATAAGATTAGTTTCGGGGAGAATATTAAGATGAATAATTTTTTGTTATCCTTATATAATTTATTTGCCTTTTAATTTAAAAATAATAGTTATTTATGTGACTTTATTTGGTTTATTATTAGGTTATTTAATTAGAAATATAAAAATTTATTCACTAAATAAATTTTTATGTTTTTATGAATTAAGATATTTTTATGTTATAATATGATTTTTACCAAATTTATCTACATATGGGATAAATTATTTTTATTTAAAAATGGGGCAAATATTATATAAAAATATTGATTTAGGTTGAAGAGAAATATATAGAGGACAAGGATTATTTTATATTATAAAAAATAATTCTATTATTTATTATATTTATCAAATAAATAATTTTAAAATTTATTTATTTAGATTTATTTTATGAATAATATTTATATTTATTTTTTTAATAATTTAATTTAAATAGCTTAAATAAAGAGTATAATATTGAAGATATTAAGGTGATTAAAAAATCTTTAAATAAGAATTTATTTATAAAAAAAAAATTTTTTATTTTTACAATGAAAATGTAATGTTTTAATAAACTATATAAATTAAATTAAAAGAAATATTAATGATAATAAATCACTAAAAATTAAGTTAGCAGCTTAATTACAATATATTTCTAATTGGAATTTTTATTCAATTTTATCATTAACAGTGATATACCTCTTTTTGGTTTCAATTAATAAATAAGGAGTTATTAACTCTATCTTTTAAGTCGAAATTAAATGCAAATTGCTTCTTATTTAAGATAAATTGAATAAAATTCAATATTTTTTGAATGCAAATCAAATGTTTAATTAAACTATAATCCTAATTTGATCAATTTAGTATATTTTGATTTCATTCATGATAAATTCCTAATAATAGTATTAAAATAAAAAAAAAACTTATTTTAAATCAAGATAAAAAATTTACTAAATAAAATGTTGGGATAATTGGAAAAATTAATGCAATTTCTACATCAAAAATTAAAAAAATTATTGTGATTAAAAAGAAATGTAAAGAAAATGGAATTCGAGCTAAAGATTTAGGGTCAAATCCACATTCAAATGGTGAACATTTTTCTCGATCTAGAAATGATTTTTTTGAGATTAATAGTGAAATTAATATGAAAATATTAGCAATTGTTATTATGATAAAAGATATTATTAATATTAATATAATTATTTATATTAAAATTATTAAACTTTTTGATTGGAAGTCAAATATACTAAATATATTATATAAATAATTAATTTCCTCATCAATAAATTGAAATATAAAGAAATAATCAAACTACATCAACAAAATGTCAATATCATGCTGCTGCTTCAAATCCGAAATGATGAGTTCTTGAGAAATGAAAATTAATATGACGAATAAAACATGTTAAAAGAAAAATTGTTCCAATAATTACATGTAAACCATGAAATCCTGTTGCTATAAAAAAAGTAGATCCATAAATTCTATCAGCAATTGAGAAAGAAGCTTCTAAGTATTCATATGCTTGTAAAATAGTAAAATAAAATCCAAGTATAATAGTTAAAAATAATCTTTGTGAAACTTGAGTATAATTATTTTCTATTAAAGCGTGATGAGCTCATGTTACTGTAATTCCTGAAGTAATAAGAATAATAGTATTTAATAAAGGAATTTGAAATGGATTAAATACTAAAATATTAGTAGGAGGTCAAATTGATCCAATTTCAATATTTGGGGATAAACTTCTATGAAAAAATGCCCAGAAAAAAGAAATGAAGAAAAAGATTTCAGAAATAATAAATAAAATTATTCCTCATCGTAAACCTTTTGATACTATAATAGTATGTTTTCCTTGGAATGTTCCTTCTCGACAAATATCTCGTCATCATTGGAATATGGTTAATAATACGATAATATATCCAATAAATAATAAGTTTATATTAAAATTATGAAATCATTTAACTAAACCAGTTACTAAGGTTATTACTCCAATAGCTCCTGTTAAGGGTCAAGGTCTGTAGTCAACTAAGTGATATGGATGATTATGATTAGACATTAATTTACTTCTCTAGAATAAAGAGTTCTTAAAATAGAAATTACATAAGATTGAATAATTGCTACGGCAGATTCAAGAATTAACAATAAAATTTGGATAATAATTAAAATAATTAATAAATAATTAGGTATATTAATACCTGTATTACTTAATAAAGTTAAAAGTAAATGACCTGCAATTATATTAGCTGTTAATCGAACTGCTAAAGTTCCAGGTCGAATAATATTACTAATAGTCTCAATTATTACTATAAAAGGTATTAAAATAGTTGGTGTTCCTTGAGGAATTATATGAATAAATATATGTTGTGTATTATTTAATCATCCATAAATTATAAATCTTAACCATAATGTTAATGATAATGAAAGGGATATATTAAGATGACTTGTTCTAGTAAAAATATATGGGAATAAACCTAAAAAATTATTAAATAAAATAAAAAAGAATAATGAAATAAAAATAAAAGTTGATCCATTAATTCTATTTGGTCCTAATAAAGTTTTAAATTCATTATGAAGTTTATTTGAAATAAAATTTCATAATAAATAATGACGATTAGGAAAAAATCAGAAAGAAAAAGGAATAAATAATAATCCAATAAATGTTCTAATTCAATTAAATGGGAAATTAAATAAATTTGTTGAAGGATCAAAGATTGAGAAAAGATTATTTATCATTTTCAAAATTTTTTTTTTAAATTATTTTTATTAATTTTTTTAAAATTAAAATTATTTTTATAATTAAAAATAAAATAATTTATAATTATAAAACTAATAAAAATAGAAATAAAAAATAATAATGAAATTATTCAATTGATAGGTATTATTTGAGGAATAAAAGAATATTACAAAAAGTAATAATTTAAATTTGACATATTTATGTTATTTATTAACTAATTCTTTATCATTAGAAGTAAATGCTAATTTACTATAAAATGGTTTAAGAGACCAGTACTTGCTTTCAGTCATCTAATGAATAATTATTAATTCAATTAATAAAGTTTTTTATAGGGATTCTTTCAATAACAATAGGTATAAAACTATGATTTGCTCCACAAATTTCAGAACATTGACCATAATAAATTCCAGGACGATTAATAAAAAATCTAGTTTGATTTAATCGTCCTGGATTAGCGTCAATTTTTACTCCTAATGACGGAATTGTTCACGAGTGAATTACGTCTGTAGCTGTAACTAAAATACGAATTTGATTATTTATAGGTAAAATAATACGATTATCAACATCTAAAAGTCGAAAATTATTTAAATTTTCATTAGATTGAATTATATATGAATCAAATTCAATATTATTAAAATCAGAATATTCATATCTTCAATATCATTGATGTCCAATTGATTTTAATGTAATTAAAGGATTATTAAGTTCATCTAAAAGATATAATAATCGTAATGATGGAA